>NC_088339.1:23207500-23507500 GCF_036884655.1 Musa acuminata AAA Group | reverse complement strand
TTGCAAGAAATGATTCCTTGGTGATTAACCATTTCTTTTATGCACCGAATTCCTAAATTATCTGGCTTTTCTCTCAGATCCATTCTGCTGCGTTCTGTTTGCCATCTTTCGCGAAGAGGATTATTGGTTCCAAAGCTCACTAAGGTCTCCCCAACGACATAAAGATGAGATGAAAAGGTGCAGGGTGCGGGAACTTCATACTTTTGAGCTCATCCATGTTCTATATTAGTTCAAAACTCATGGATGCCATGAGGAAAAAATTCTATCGATTCAGACTAGTCTTTTATCATAATTCAAAGAACACCCATCTACTCAACAAATTCTTCTAGAATGATTTCTAGTATCGAATGAAGAGTTATTGGTTTTGAAGCATTAATTGTGATATTTACTCTTATTTCCTCAAAATTATAGCACTATATGAAGTTCTTGGTTCCAAACTGGTTAGGCCACTTGGAAGCTGGAGAGATGCTAATCTGACTCGACTATTCTAATGTTATGATGTGGCTTTCTACCAAGACAACATGAAGATTTGCAGACACACCAATAGTCCTCCTCTTCGGGTGACTCTTCTGACACAACAGAAGTTCCTGATGAGTAAATGGAATTGTTTGCAGTCATGGAATTGGACCTCGCAAACTGTGATAAACCTTTGTTTGTCTCCTTGCAGGACACCCAATCCAATTCCATCTGCAGCCTAAAAAGGCCCAGAGACAGCGGAAGAACCGGTATCTGTCCGAGCATTATTACAGAACACCGGGCGTGGCCTTCGCGGTTCAGTCCGCCGGGAAGAACTTGTTCAGATTAAACGGCAACGAGTAGAATTCCTCGCTTCTGGGATCAGTCTTGTAGGATCTGAACTTGTCCCAGAAATGGTATCCTCTGTCCTTCCTCGCAGTGGTATCGTTTCTATGCAGTGTGTTGTCCAAGAAATACGCCACGAAGCCCGCTACAAGTGCTTCCGAGGAGAACGCCACGTTCACCATATCATTGAACTGCAAAAGAAGAAGCATAAGAGGAGGAGGAAGAAGAAGAAGAAGCTTTAACTGTGGCTCAGGGACTTCACCCATCTTGCGCCAGTGTGCGCAGGTCCATAACCCGCAACAGAAGTGTACTCGTTGAAGTATTGAGGAACCGATAGCCCCATAAACACGGAGAACCCCAGGATGAACTTTGTCCTGAAGCTGTTGAGGTTGCAGAATTGAAGGAGACCGAGACCTGCAACACCTGTGAGAAAAGAACTTATATAGAACTCTCCTTGCCTTTTTCTTTGCCAAGCAGTAATTCCAGGTTAATCAGAAGCTTCGTGTTGCGTGTGTACCAACATATGCAAAGAAGAGGCAGTACAGAGCTGCAATTATCGGTCCGGGAATCGACGCAAACACGGCTCCGAACTTTCCTGCAAGAACACGAGGATTAGATCGGTAAATTACGTTTCAGAGAATTGACTGAGCTACTCACCGAGTACAGAAAAGAAGATCATGAATCCTGCAGATATTTGAACTACTCTTCGGCTTCCAACCCGTGTCAAAGCTATCAATCCAGCGTTTTCGCTGCATTGGGAAGTAGTAGCGATCAGTAGTGGCCAAAGCATGTCTACCATGGATGTGTTGATCTCTGCAGCCTTACACAGACACAGTGGATCCATTCGCTGTTCCAAAAATCCCATCCAACAGTATCCCGATGCCCTGAAGCAAGCAAACAATCTCAACCGGTTGCAGACAGATCATTAGGTTTGCAGGAAATGGATGGAGATGCAGTACCTGCCATCCAACTCCACGGCCAAGTATTGAAGGAGGCACTGGTGTGGCACTTGAATACCTTGAAACCGCAATGAAAGCACCAGTCGACTGCATGGTGAAGGAGCAAGTCTCTCCGACATTAGCTGGATAATGCAGATTCGCGAAAGAGAGGTTGACAAGTGACGCACGCAGCAGACCTCTACGAGAGCAACGAATGCAGCAGCCATCATGGCGAAAGCTTCGCCACCGTTGAAGGTTGGTGCTCCCCATTGAAAGGGATATGGTACTCTTATCCTGCACATAGGAGAATCTTACTCGAGGACATGGTTCTGACACCCTAGACTTTGGCAAGTTCAAATCTTACTCCTCTAAGATCGAAGGAATACAGAGTCGATGAACACGAGAGGCATATAAGCGTTACCATGGAGATGAAGCAATGAGGCCAGAACGGTCGGTTCGACAATGCTGTTGAGTCTTTGCTGCTGCATGCTTATACGCACCTCCCACCGTGAGGATGAAAGCATAAAGCCATACGATTGCGATGGAGAACAAGACGGCATATCGGTCGAAGACATGCTTCTTTGAGTGTAATAGATGAGGTATGTACTGCAACCATGGACGATTCAGTTTCGGTCAGATCATATAAATCTTCTCAACTATAGCAAGCTCAATGCATGCATTTGAAGTGATCTTTAAGGGATTGAAGGCACGTCTCTTTTGAGGCATTGATTGGGATGCTGCACCTGTGAGAATATTACTAGAATTATGAGCTGTGGGAGTCCAATTTCGATACATTTGGCAACCTGTGTCCATAACACATCTCGTCAACAATTGCAGATCACGTATCGAGAAAGATTAAACAGCAGTATATCCTCGTTCTCTTGGTAATCACAAGGTAAAAAGGAGAAGCAGAGCATAACAGGGGAGATCTTACTCCGGGAAAGCCGAATTCGTAGAGGCCGAAGCCAGCCAAAGCTACCAATGGAGCAGCTGACAGAGGACTCAGTAGTCTACAGCTCGATATGTGTTCGTGAATTAGACAGGCATTGATTGATTGTCTCAATCAATCTGCGATCCAATTAGGAGAAGAAGAGAACGGGCTTACTACAAACCTTACGACTATACGCCATAGGCCACTGAAGCCTAGTATGATCTGGATGGTGGAAGAGACTATGAGAGCGCCCTGCGTTCCCCTCATGATGTGCAGGAATCTCTGCAAGCCAAGCATGCTTACTTGAATTCTACAGGCACAACTCTTGATGTTCTGTGTTGGAACAGATCGGATTTGATGATACCTGATGGGGATCCACAATGGTACTGTAGCGAGCAGCCAGAATGATGGAGATGGTGGGCACGACGAAGGTGTATGAGCCGCCGATCACGGCAGGCAACCGAGTTCCAAATGTGGTTTGCAGCAGAGTGTTCAACCCAGCCACGAACAGCAATGTTTGGATCACTCTGGCCTTCTCGTCCTGCCGAAGAGGCAGCTTTCAGCTCAGAATTAGGATGCTATGCATGACGAAAGCAGAGATTTTGAAGCGGGCCGAGCCTCACGTTTCCTCCGCCCATCTGCGGAACGAGAGCGGTGGGGATGATGACCGTGGTTCCCAGCATCACGAGGTAGTGTTGGAACCCGAGAAGGACAGCCTCAGCTGCACGAGAAGATTTCACCATTAGCAGAGAGAAGCAATTGCAGAGAAGGCTTCTGCTACCGCCAAACTGAAGGGAAGTCAAGAAGAACAAGCCGAGTAAAAGCAGCATGAAAGTGTTGTTGGAGAAGAACATACGCCATGGAGGAGGGCTGGTGATGCAGTAGGAGATATCGGGCAGCTGGTCCTTCACCGGGTGGGGCTGTGTGTCATCTTGCTTTGGCCCCGCGGCCGCTCCTTCTCCGGCCATCCTTCTCTCTCTCTCTCTCTCTCTCTCTCCTTCTTACCTGCAGAACTTCCACAACCAAACCTTCAAATTCTCACGCAAATACACGCAAGACTTAGAGAGAGAAAAGAGGAGCTAAGCACTCAACCTCCACCCTGTTCCGTCCAGTTTGTGTGTGCTTGGCTTTCAGCTCAAGGAAGAAGAGGTACCATTTGACTTGCTTCCGATCTGTTTCTTCTCCTTCTGCTCTACCTTCATGCTGACCAAGACAAAGTAGTGAAGCTTATGAAGAGAGAGAGAGCGCATGATGGGTGAAGCTCGAAGAGGGGTAGGAGAAGGGTACCCTTCAAAGAGGGCCATAAACTAGTGGTGAAAGGTAGGCAGCCGACTCACTCCTCATGTATGCATGCATGCATGCATACGTTAGTGATACCGAACACACCGTAGAATCGATCATCCAATTATTCTACCTAACCATATGATCTCATTTGGTGATGCGAAATCAAGGAGACAATCCAAATTTGTCGTCTGTAAACTGAGACGATCTCATTAGAAAACTTGCTCGTGTTGGAGTGGCAAAACTGAGGTCGGACTCTTTGGGATTCGATTGCCTACGCCAACAATGCATTGTCTATTTTGATGAGGTTGAGATGTCAAATTGCAGCGCCCATCAGATAATGACTCCTCACTGCCTTCCGATTCGGTGCCCAATCGACATTAATTTCGTAACAATGTAAACCATATTTTGCAGTCAGCGTTTGGTTGCCGAAATGGACAGTGTTGAAGTCGTATATACTAGTAGAGATCGTTCTTAAGTCATGTTCATATCGAGGGATGGATAGTAGTAGAGACGGCATATTTAAGTGGAATGAGTTATACCAAACAGTGCATGGGTCAAACTTTGACTTAAATGGAGCTTCCTAATAGTAGGAAATCTCAAACGCTGGAAAGGAGGACGAACCGGGATCACTAACTAATACTAATATAATATATAATAGAAAAAAATTATCTTTTTTTGTATACTTTCCCCGGTTCCATTACGACCGCGGGCCTTACGCAATCGATCGGATCATATGGATATCCCTTCAATACAACATAGGTCATCGAAAGGATCTCGGACGACTCACTAAAGCACGAAAGTTAGGATCTTTCAAAAAATGAATTCCTTTTTGAAGAGTGCATAACCACAAGGATAAGCTCACACTAACCCATCAATTTGGGATCCAATTTGGGATTTTCCTTAGGAGGAGTTGGGAAGAAATTATAATGTAACAATATCGATTCACACGTAAGAAAATGTTCTCTATTGATTCAAACGCTAAGGTAGGGATAGAAGAAGAGTAAAAAATCGAAGATTTCACATAGTACTTTTTTGTTTTTAATTGAAAAATCAATCTAATTTATTTCGTATCCTTCGCTCTATGAGAAAATGGGTCAGATTCTACAGGATCAACAAACCCATAGGAACTTAACGAATGATGGAAGGGAATAAAAAAAAAGAGAGGAAAAGAATATCGAAATGAAATAAAGAATAAAGCAAAAAAAAAAAAGATATTTAAAATAAGTAGAAGATAGAAGAGCCCAGATTCCAAATGAACAAATTCAAACTCGAAAAGGATCTTTCTTATTCTCGAGAAATAAGAGGCAAGGGAATTGATCGAAAAAGATTTCTTATTATTATTATAAGATCATGATTTTATCCACATATATTTGGTAAAAAGAATAATCTTCCCCTTTGATCATAAATGGAAAGTATTCAATTGGAACATTAAAACGTGACTGAATTGTCTTAGTTACTCTTCGAAACAGAGTGGAAGAAGGGAGGAGATTCTCGAACGAAGAAAAGGATCTAATTACTTTAAAAAAGAATTGAACGAGGAGCCATATAAGGTAAAAATCTCATGTACGGTTTTGTAGAGTGATAGTAACGGTGACTTATCTATCAATTTTTCTACTATCACCCCCAAAAAACCAAACTCTGCCTTAAGTAAAGTTGCCAGAGTACGATTATCCTTTGGATTTGAAATCACTGCTTATATATCTGGTATTGGCCATAATTTACAAGAATATTCTATAGTATTAGTAAGAGGAGGAAGGGTTAAGGATTTATCCGATGTGAGATATCACATTGTTCGACGAACCCTAGATGCTATCAGAGTAAAAGATCATCGACAAGGGCGTTTTAGTGCATTGTAGATTTTTATCCAAGACTTGTATCATTTGATGATGCCATGTGAATCGCTAGATACATGTGAAGTGTATGGCTAACCCAATAACGAAAGTTTCGTAAGGGACCGGAGCAGGCTACCATGAGACAAAAAGATTTTCTTTCTAAAGAGATTCGATTGGGAACTATTACATGTCCAAGATCCATATAATACGGCTTTCCACATAATTCTATATGTATCTATGAGATCGAGTATGGAATTCTGTTTACTGAGTATCTGTTTCCCTCCTTTTCTTGCTAGGATTGGAAATCCTGTATTTTACATATCCATACGGTCGAGTCCTTAGGTTTCTGAAATAGTGTAATGTAAAAAGAAGTGCTTCCAATCATTGCTATTTGACTCGGATATGTTCTAAAAAAGTTGAGGTATTTCGAATTATTTGTTGACACTGACAAAGTAAGGGAAAACCTCTTAATAGTTCTGAATCGAATCTTTTTATAAAGAATATCTTTTGTCTCATGGTAGTGGAAAAGTTCTAGGAGAAAAATCTCGCTACTTAGTTGAGATTTCCTTAATTATACAAGAAAATCTCATTACTTAGTTAAGAAAAATCTTCTCTAGATACAATATATATTTATATATATGTAAAAAGAAAGAATTTTTCTCAATTGAACAATAAGATTTCTTTGTACAATTGAAAAAATCTCATATGCTATCACTTCCAATACTACCGAACAAGATGGTGAGCAGAGGGTATTCAAATCGATACGAGGTCATATAATTTAGATGCGATAAATGATTCATTAATTTATTGAATTAAATTATTGAATCAAAATATTTAAAGTTAGATGGATGATGGTCGACCCATCATACGTTCATATAAATAAATATAATTTTTTAATATATTTTCAATGTGAAAATAAACTTAAAGGTGTGTCGAGATATTTAGACATCGGATGAATTAATGTATTATCGTATAAGTGATAAATCACAAAAACCCACGTATGAGCGTCTTATATATTATTTAATAAAATATTTTTTTAATATTAAAAAATAAATTGAAAGGTGTTATGAATTATATTTTGTTTTTAATCATTTAAGTAGAGCTTTGGTTGTATTAAAAAAAGTGTTTTTCCTTTTAATCTATATCTCTAACTTTGTTAAGCTTTAAGCTTGAACCATTCAAATGAATGATAGTAGACATATTTAGTTCTTATAATTTTATTTGAATTTGATCTCTCATTTCATTTATGATATGGAGCTAAGTCGAAGCATACAATCTCCTAGTTTGCTATCCTCCTCATCGAGGATCAATATAATCTAAAATCAAACACTAGCATAATACACATAAAGAATAACACTAAGGCTCGCTTTCTAACCCATCAATGTGGAGTCATTTCCTAGCTATGAGAGCTAAATAGTAAGTCACTTTTAGTGCCTACCATATATCATTATCCAAAGATAATTGAATTACTAATTTTATTGAATTCGAGTTCAAGTTAGTAGTAGTAGTAGTAGTAGGATCATGTAATGGTGAAACTAAATCAAGATAGTACAATATCACCTCTAATGGTCGTCTTTAATGTTTCACAAGATAGTAGTCTCAGCGACTCATGATCACTATCAACCCATGCAAGTTTTGGCTCTTCGACTACAAGTGAGAGAGTCACTTTCTCCACGGGGACCAGACACATTCATGATCAGGATATGTAGTAAATATATCAGCATCTTAACCTCTACAACTTGTCAATTTTATAGACCACGCAGCATCATTAACGGATCATGTAATGGTGAAACTAAACCAAGTAAGTACAATATCACCTCTAATGGTCGTCTTTAATGTTTCACAACATAGTAGCCTCAGCGACTCATGGTCACTATCAACCCATGCAAGTTTTGGCTCTTCGACTACAAGCGAGAGAGTCACTTTCTCCACGAAGACCAAACACATTCATGATCAGGATATGTAGTAAATATATCAGCATCATAACCTCTGCAACTTGCCAATTTTATAGACCACGCAGCATCATTAACCACTCATCTTCGTGTTTTTCCAATGAAGCTAATTACATTTAATATGGTGTTAGACTATTATCCACTCGTGTCTCTTTAGTGTCTCAATTTTTAAATTTAAAAATTATATTAAAATCTCTATAATTATGAAAATAATATACCTTGATGTCGTCAGTTTTATTGACAGAAATACAAAACCGATGAACAAAAAAATAATTTTAACGTTCTAATTATGTTTTCGATGGTGACGTATGATGAGATCATTGGAGCTACGAATGATTATTGTGGATAAGAAGGAAGAACGATGATAAGAGGTGAGACAAAGTAAGAGAAGGAAGATGATGATACAAATGTCAATGCTCTACATCTACGTCGATATGACACAGATGCAGAACGACATCGTCCTTCCTCGTATCATTATCGACACCAATACAAATGCAGAGTGTTGGCATCTACGTCGTCCTCTTCTTCCTCTCTTTTTGCCTCAACTTTTATCGTCGCTCTTTCTCCTAATCCGCAACAGCCACCTATGGTTCCCCGTCACCTGTTACCATCGAAAATATAATTGAGACGTTAATATTATCTTTTTACTTATCATTTTTATACTTTTATTTCGATAATATTAGCATAAATAAAGTTAGATATTTTATTTTTATAATTATAGAGATTTTAATATAAATATTTTAAGTTTAAATACCGATTGCAAAAAATATCTAACTACAGGACATCTCAAACTTAATTTTGTGTTGTTTTTGTGTGGGGGCATTATTCTATATCTTGGACCACCGCACCACATGCATCCTTTTAAAGCTAACCCATTGCTGCCTGCCATTCCTCAAGGAAGAAGATAGAAGAAAGAAGAGAATGGGGAGGAAGATCATGTGGAGATGTCCAGCTTTCTTTCTCCTGTGTGCGTCGATCCTCTTGGGCAGTATAATCCTGTTGGCCGGCCCGGCCGCCGCCGCCACCATCGATTACGGACTTCTGAGGTCATGCAACTCGACCGACGGCCGGTGCGGCGCCGAGGAGGTGATGGTGGGGGAGTTCCAACTGGACTCCGAGGTAAACAGGAGGCTGCTGGCGTCCCAGCCCCCCCAGCTCAGCTACAAGGCTGTCCTCGACAAGGACCGTTCGGCGTGCGACACCACCAACGGCGGCAGATACAACAACGGCAAGTGCTACCCTGCGCCGTCCGGCAAGAAGCCCGACAAGATCCCTTGCTACTACCATGACCAGCGCTGCTGACTCCTCCCAAAGCTTTCTCTTTACGTCGTCTTCCTGTACTGCACTTGTTCTATGTATGTCAACAGCAATAAAAAGTCGATGATCTCCTTCTCCTCACTGCATGGCGTTTGCTTATGTGATCACCATCTCAATAAGAACTCGAAAATTAGACCAGATTAGATCGATTTTATCAATTTGAACTGACGACCAAAATTAGTTATGTTAATATTGTTGTCAAAATCAAACGAAAAGAGACATTATAAATGTTCTTTCCATTGAGATGACAAGAGTTTTTGGAGGAACATTTGATACGGCTATATTTCATCCATTGGGTGAACAACCAGTCAAACTCAATCCATACGCTGTAATTGGCCGATCCGATGGTCTCTATGCTATGCATCATTTACTATTTGGGTGGATGTGACGTGCAAATGCTGCTCCTATGCATCACGAGATTCATCAGTGTAGCAGTGCTCATCCAACTGTCAACTTGCCCCACAAGAGTAGGATGATTCAATGAAGACATTGTAGCGGTTGGAGTAGCACATCATTCGTGGTTGTAGATTTTTGTTGCTGCTGTTGTGTCGGATGATAGATAATCCATACTCACTCCTAACTCTAAAATATAAATATATCTTCTTTTCCTGTGCAATTGTTACAAATCTAACTTCTCAAAAATATAAATACTATGGGCATCCAAAGTTGACAATGAAAAAAGGGAGAATTTATAGTAAGAATCAGATACTTATTACAAACAAGTGTTACATTTTTGTCCAGTAGAAATCATCGTTGAAAGAGTCTGATTCTATCTGGACTAAGGAACAAGCATGTGCAGTGGATAGTACAAAAACCCAAAGATGTTACTATATTTTTATGATTGTTTGTTGCATCAAATAAATGTTGCTTAACCAAAATCTTACACCATGCACTCTACTACGCTCAGCAATCTTTAACTCCAAACATGGAGGAGACGTAGCTTAGATCTCGTCTAAGAAACATGGAAGCTTGAAGATTGAAGTTGAAGATGACGGCTGTGAGATTTTTCCATGCTCAAACTAAGCCAAAGGAACAAAGGGCCTCTGGGCTAAGCTAGAGGGAGAACAAATCTCAAACAGCAAGTGAATATAAGAATGAGCAATATATTTGAACACCGATATTTCAGTCACTAGAAGAAACTGCGGAGGAGCATGCTCGAGAGAGTGGATTGTACACGCACTCATTTGCCCGAAGAGGTAAATCGTATACGGTCTCTCTTTCGAGCTAACCATCCGTCCTTTGGGGAAGATGTTTTCCCATAACCTGCTTGCCTCATCATCTCTGCAAGAAACAGAGAATTAATTGTCACTTGTGATGCAAAAGAAAGAAGTCCAGATGCACAATTGGGAGGGGTTGTAATAACGCACACCTCTTTGCCTCTCGAGTTCTTGGTCCAACTCTTCCTTCCACTTCCTCTGCCTCTCCGAAAAATTGTCACTGTTGAGAGCATTGTTCCATTTTTAGGAGTACAACAACAACAAAGGAAGCCAATCTAGACCATCTTGTGCGACATAATCAATAGAAAGAAATACAAATGAGATCAAAAGTATATTTGACAAACCTTGGGCAGTTTGGTTCCTGTTGAGCATCTTGAAGAGGTCCTCCCCATTCATTAAGCTGAGGTGAAATTTCTTTTAGAACACGGTCACTCTCATCTCCACTACTCGAGACTCGCCTGCTGCAACTTCCAGGGCTCAGCTTATTTGTCATGTCAGCAACCGGAGCAGTCTTCCCACTTACCATATTGTTGGGTGAAGTCTTGCTCTTAGGAGGCAATTTTAAAATCTTTGATGTATTTTCTTCACATTTCTTTCCAGCGCATGGCTCGTTGTTGTTATTCAGGCTATTGAAGAACTCCTCATATAGGGGTGTCTGCAGCTTCTTTAGATCAAGGGCCTGTCATCATGAACAAGGATGGTTCTCAGTTCTGAATCTCATTATGTAAGTCATATGAAGAAGTCATTTCCAAGTCCAAATGGTTCTCAGTTCTGAATCTCATTATGTAAGGAAACTGGCTGCTCGGTGCTCACCTTCTCATCCAGAAAAGCTCTTATCTTTGACTCTATTACTTCATCATCATCATCTGGCACCGGCTCACAAGGGAATGTGAAATCATTTTTCCCTTCTCTACTGCAGGCATCATCCATGGCAGTTTCACCAAAGTCATCCAAGGCCATTTTTCTTTGCTCTGAACTATAATCAAACTCGTTTGGCCAGTCATCAAAGGGCTCAGACATCGGGTTGAAACTCTGGAGAAAACAAAACATCAGAGTAATAAACAAATTCCATTAAATATATCCTACTCACGTGTAAGCAGTTCAAAACATATCTAACATGACCCTAAATTGCAACTTACCGATCCAACAACTGGGAAATCATCTTTGTCATCCAACCGGCACATATCACCACGAGAACTCATCTCCCATATAGGTCTGCTGGAAAACTTTCCAGGAAAGCTAGTAGAGCAGCTTCCGCTGCCATTAATGCTATTGTCCAATCCTTCACAGCTAGTTGCACTCTCAGCCATTATAGTATTGCTGTAATAAAAGCCTCTCCAAAGTCAAATATTGCAGTTATGTGGTACAATCTAAGAAATCTCAGTGACATCTAATCTTGCATACTTGTTCTTTGTGAATGATTTGGATGGCAGGGATACATTTTTAGGGGGTTCCTGGTCATCGAACATGTGTCAGGGAATAAATATATAAAAGAACAGAGAAAAGGAAGAATCATGGGCTAGAAATGATTAGCATCAACATGGATCAACTAACCACAACTGCAGAGCGATGTATTGGATGCATATCCTGAAATTCCTTGGTAACAAATGGATGCTGCACGTAACGTATAAGATCAATAAATAACATCTGAGATGATGAAACCCTTTTTTTCTCACAATAATTTCAAGATTTACAATACCTGCAGCAAATCAGATGCAGTAGCCCTCAAGTTGGGTTCCCTGTGAACAATTACATGTTAGTCTGCCAGAAATCTGGCAAGGAACATAAGAGAAACGAAAATCAAGCAAGGAATAAATTTGTTAAAGAAATGTACTAGCTTCAACTCCTGAGAGTTCATATGTTAAGGCATTAAAATGTCCAATTTACTCAAGAAATAGTTGCTAATAAATTGTCAATACCAGTCCAGCATTATTGTGTATCCAGTAAGTACAGTTCCAAATAGTTGTAAAATCCTTTTTCTTTAAAAAATTTTAGGAGTCATAATTTTCACAGCTAAATCAAATTATGAGCTCACAATTAATAATAATAAGAACTTGGAATGTTCACATAACAGCACCTGAGAGAGATTAAATTATTGCAACAAGTTTCATTGAAATTCAAAATTAAATTTGTCCATCCCAATATTTAACAGGTATCATCACAGAGTTCATGTCTAGGCTGGTTGAATAATTTACTTTGGAGCATCATCAAGAAGATAACACTCGAGAACAGCTGCCTATATATGAAATCAAGAATGTCAAACAAAATCAAGATCAAAAGAAATGGAGAAGAAAATCGGACATACTTCTGTAAGCATTTCAAAAGAAAATCCTTGGCCTCTGAAGAGAGATGTTCGGGTATAGGAGGATGAGACTTTGTTGTTCCGATGTGGAAAAGGGCAGCAACCTGGATAATAGTACAGTGTTTACCGGCAAGGAATGGAAAACACATTGGATGTTTAAAGTGCTTGGTCAAAGTTCAGAAAGACCAAGAGTGGGGCAAAGAGCATACCTCTTGATATTGCTGACTCCAGGGAGGCTTACCTGTAGCCATCTCTATAACAGTGCAACCAACACTCCATATATCAGCTGAGCTGAGACAGTTAAGAATATTTCAGAAACTATATCTGGCTTATGTACAAGTTCATTGCAAGAAAAAGTGCAATCAGAAGTCAAATAAACAATAACGGAGCTAATTAAATTGGAAAGCAGAATCATATACCTTAGAACCGACAACATGATTGCAGTGGTACATCTCAAAATGCACAGTTGTTATAAGAAAAGCAGGAACAAAAACAAACTACCATTATTTTCTGTTAATGAAATTTCAGGCTTTGAGTGTTAGTAATCAGTTTTCCTACCATTTGATAAACAAACTAAAATGAAACGAAGTTCACACATGTTTCACATTAAAGTTGGCAAGACTCTTTTCCCCTAGAAAAACAAACTAGCATCTTTTGAGCTACCAAATAGACCTGCAAAGCAAAAAAGAATAAGTATGGATATAACTGATGAGTCCCATGACGAGTGTCATATTATAATGTCCATCACCAGCCATCATCAGTGCTAAAGGGGAAAAAGGCTTCTATCTAACCAGCTACACAACTAAAGGGTTAAGAAGCTTCTTTAATTCATCCAGGACTAGAAAACAGTAATATATATGGGATCAGCCCCCAAGCCAATGCTAAAGTCAAGCTTTTACTAACAACGGGCAAAATAAATTGATGAAACAATTACAATCTGGTATAGGAAAATTTCTTCATGCAATTATACTGAAAAAAGGAATGTGCATCTGTACATTTACTGATGCCAAAAAGAAAAGATGGAAAGTTTTAATGCTTACAAGCTATGCCCAGTTTGAAGAATTACTTCTGGTGCCATCCAGTATGGAGTACCCTTCATTGACTTGGCTGCATTCATAGTTGCCTGAGGAAAATGTCATGCCCACAAGTGGAGGGTGATAATAAGTTAAGGCCTTGCGATAGAAAAGAAAGAAGAAAGAATCGAGCATGACTATATAGATTCTTCTTGTACATGGCCAAGTTTATCTAGTGCAGAACAATTGTTCAAATAAGAAAGCTGCCATAGTAGTTCGCTTTTATTTGTTTGATCGGTCCATATCTTGTAGGTAAACCATGTTCTAAATAAATTTAGAAATGAAAAAAAGGAGTCATGCAAGAAAAAAAAAATTGGATACTTGTTATATAGTTGTGGGAAGAAAAGAACAACTTATAATGCAAATTGATCAAATAAGAATGCACTATAATAAATAATTCTAAACCAGATTCTTAACCAGATCATCAGCTATGAAACATAAATATAAATTGGTGGCATATTAGCAAAACAGAATACTAGATTCATTTGGAAGTCTAATTATTAGTGTTCTACAATGTGATCTACAAGTGAAACTTTGATGTGTTTTGGAAATTGTTTAATCAGCAGTATGATTTTTCATAAAAAGCATCATAAAAATAATAACTAGTTTCTTGTCTTACCAACTTCGCTACTTGTTTAGATGCCCCAAAATCTGCTAGCTTAATGCAACCCTTGTTATCCACGAGAATGTTGGCCCCCTGAATTAGCACAAAGTCCAATACTTTCAGAAAAAAAGATATCAAAGCAATACCCAGACGCCATGAAGGAAAATTTCATGCCTTTATGTCCCTGTGTATGATTCCATTTCGATGAAGATAGTCGAGCCCCTGCAATAGCTGCTTGGTATACATTCTTATAACCTGTTTAAAAGAGAGATTATGTTGGTCAAGCATCAGCATTTGTCTCATGCCTCGCTCCAGCATAAGAACAAAGTTACTTACAGCCTCTGGGAAGGACCCAAATTTTCCAAGTAATGATGAGATGGATCCGCCTGGGACGAACTCCAACAAAATATTTAGTGTCTCCTCCTCCCTAGCTGTTCCCAAATATCTCTGCCACAAACCCAACAAGAGCAGAAGGTACAAAACTTTTATGAGCAATGTAAAAGCAATAAGTTCATAAAATAGGTATCGAGTTCACAACAAATGGTCTGACAGAAAGCACTCACCACTATATTTGGATGAGAAAGTTTCTTTAGAAGTTTTACTTCTTCCTCAAGCTCCCTTATATGAGCCTACCACCAAATATAGAACAAATCAGAGATAAAAGAATCATCAACACCAGACTCCACCTTATCGGGAAGGGAAAATAGATTTTAACGAGAAGAGAAGGAATGGCAGGACAAGATCGTAACCTGAGCTTTCTCCTTGGAAGCATTGCTAGTCCCGATCAAGACCTGCAAACGAACAAACCCATGGATCAAAACCATCATCGTACGAACAAAATTAAAACCCCTAACCAAAACAACAGGTATCAACATATGTTTACCTGTTTCACGGCAAGCAGCTCCCCAGAATCGAGATTCATACCCATGTAGACATGGCCGAAGGCGCCACAACCGATGAGTTCGCCCTTTCGCCACCGGATCGGGAGTGCGTCATCGGTCTCCACCGGATGCGGGGGAGGGAGTCTGGGGGCAGACCCCCCGAAACCTAGCCCCAGTCCGATCCGGGACTTCCTGAGGCAAGATCCGATCTTTTCCGCTATTCCTCCACCGCCATTTCCGCCGCCGCCATCGTTTCCATTAGGGTTTGGACGGAACACGAGGGATCTGCGCACCGATCCGAAGAGGTCTTGCATCTTCGTCTGTCGCTGCCGCTACTCTGCGGCCGATGCTGCTTCTGCTGACGGATCTCAGGGCCGTCCTTTGGATCTCATCCGAGGAACGAAGCGGAGGGAGATGGAGATGGAGATCGAGAAAGAGAGGGGGCGACGGGAATCGAAGAGTAGGGTGTGTGTGATCGACAATGGAAGAAGGCAGAGAGAGAGGGATGGAGAGGGAGTCGGTGGCCCTTTTCAAAAGTTGTGTGGCCTCAAGTACCAAAATGCCCCTCATAGCCGTTACATAAATACGGGTCAATTAGTGGTTTTATTTTATTTTCTCGCGCCAAAGAAATGTGAATTGTATTCGCGTTTGAGTCCTAAACTTGAAGCCATAATATTTCCTTTGGTACTCAGTGCACCATTTTTTCTCGATAATTTCCTTTTAATTATTTGTACCTCTTTATCTATTATCTTGCATGAATAAAATTACATATATTAGAACCCCCAAAAGCTTCATGAATTATATGTATTGAGTACTTCACATTAGCCAGAGCATTTAGGTTTCCAATTGTGTTTCTGCTGTAAAACTATGGATGGTTTCAAGCTCTCCTGAAGCTGGTTCATGCAATCCAAGATGCCACAATGGATCTATCTTCTTGTCAATCTGGAAAACACACTTGATTAAGATGAAGAATGAAACTCCTGTTCAGACTTCCTCACTACTCCTCTTTCTAATGCTTATAGTTCAGATGCTAAACATGTGCTTATCCAAAAGCCAGGAGAAGTTTATCAGAGAAGAAGAATCCATGCAACTTTCCTCTATCTGTTTTGTAATCCATCTTTTCCTTGAGATGTTTCGGTTGTCTCCCACTCGAAGAGGAATTCCCGCAAGGAAGAAGACCATTTCACATATCTAAATCAAATCATCGCCGCAATTCTGAGGTAGTAAATGCTATTCTTCCTACCTACCCAAATGATCCCTAACCACTAGAGAATACTAATAAAATACATGGGAATAATGTGGGAACAAACACTCACTCTGTCTCTCCCTAGATGTTATGATAGGGTTCTTTAGAGAGCATCTTTGTTCCTTCCCAAAGTTCGTAGGATGCATCATTCTAACACTTAACCTATGGATGTAGAGCACCATAGACACCAAGGATGCTTGAGATCTCCATTAGATCATACATGATTCTTTCATCTCCTTTCCACTCTATCTGAGACGAGCAACGCCAAACCCTCTTTCCCTCCTTAAATAACGTAGCACATCGCACCTCATCTTGCGAGTCTTCAACAGGCGAGAGCAGGAGCGAGCCATGGCTGGCAGGCGCAAGAACAAGAGCATCTGCGAGAGGTCGGCCATGATGGCAGTGCAGCTCGTCAGGATGTCGTCCCTTGTGTTCGCCAAGATGCCTTTCGGGCGTGGCCGCGGCGAAGTGGCCGCCCTGCCGGCGCAGCCCGAGCACGTGGTGGAGATTGTGCAGGTGGAGGCCGAGAGGCACGCCGGCCGACGCTGCGTCGATGCATCGGCCTCGGAGTTCATCAGAAAGTTTCACGCCAAGAACCGTGGCGATCCTTCTGGTGCTTCCCCGCCTCCATCCCACATGCCGAATCCCAAGCATGCAGGCGTCTAACAAGAGCTGTTGTTGCCGCTGCATTTGTTGCTCTTCCTCTGGTTTTGTTGCTGTCGAACTATGTACTTGTGTTGATCTGTTGCAAGAGGCATAGACGTGCATGGGGATTTGGCATGCGCAGTAGTAGTCATGTAATATCCTCCATGGAACTTTTGCCTTCATGCAATTGTGGTGTGTGATCTTTAGCTGTTGCTGCATGTGACTGCCCTACAAAGAAAGATTACATTTGCTCATCACTGCTACTTATAATCTTCGACACTGTACTTTTAGATTCTACCTTCAGATGCTCGAGGACTTCTCTTTCTTGCTGAAATCTTGGTAGTATTCTACGTGGGAAATCTTCATGTCGGTATCTGAAGACAGGAATATGTCTTCTTCTCGCACTGGCACTGCTTAATGGGGCATCTCGACGAACTAAGAAACAAGATACAGTTCGGGAGATGTGCTAAGCTTCGTTCCCAGCGGTAGCTCTCCACCCCTCGATCATTGCCAGGAATCCTGGCTTTTTCCTGCGCAAAAGTTACAGATGCTACTTCGATCAGATCGCATACTAGTTGTGGATTCCCACGTAGTCGTAGTAATAACAGCAGTGACAGTGGGAGATTAGCTTCCACATTCTGGCGCTGTAAGATCTTTTTTGGGGACCATTAATGGCGATGCGGCCTCTCAGAAATATATACGTGGATTCTGTCCTTATATCGAATCTATGAGAGATCACATCATCCAGAAAAGTTGCTGATGTGATTCACTCATATAAATAGCAATTTACTTGACTTGTCGATCTCAAAATACTGTTGATGATACGGAATCGAAGCACAACAACTAGGTATTGGGGATTCTCAAATATAAGGGAGGCTTTGTGTTATGTAGAAAAAAAATGTTTTTAATTATTTTTAGAGAAATATCCTTTTTTTTTCCCCCACAGAGTCCCTCCTTTTTTTAATTGCTTTAATTCGACAAATTATATTAAATCGGTTCAATCCACTATTTTTATTTCGATATATATATATATATATATATATATATATATATATAGATATATATATATATACTACAATCAATTTTCAACATTTACTCCCTCCCCAGTCAAATAAATATTCTTGAAGCTTTGACCATTTCCATGTTCAGAGACTGTGACTACCTATTTGTCCTCAGATTCTTCTTCCTTGTTCTCCTATACATGGTATGATCCATAACATGCTTCTCTCTCTCTCTCACTCTCTCTCTCTCTCTCTCTTCATAATGTCTTTCTTTCTTCTTATTCCCCAACAATAGATCCACTATACTATTACGTGCCACCGGCAGTGTGACTCTTGTCGTCCCATCGATCACTCTGTCATATTGTATATGCATCAACTGGTTCCAGGATCCAAGGTTTGAACAAGCTCTCTCACTCTGCTGTCAGAGATTAATTGCTCCATCCGTGAACATGGCCTGTTATGAGATTAGCGAGATGCGTGGAGGAGAAACTACAGTCTATTTGAGTACTCAGAAAACATGAGGTAATTGATCGTGGTCAAGTGTGGAAGATGACTCTGTTCCGGTCCAAGTAGTATGTATGACCTTCAGTAGGACTGAACAGAGGAAAGGCAAAAAAGCTGAGAAGGAAGAGGTAGGGTAGGTGGAGTTGTAATGGTGCTCCCTGCTCGCTCATTTATGTGTGCCCGTGGTCATCACGTTCTGACTCCCTTTCTTGTCTGTAACTCTTCCTTGGAGTGCAGTTAAGCTCCAGCTGCATATTTTAATGGCGTAGCCAAGGACAGTCATGAACTAATAGTTAAATGGCTCCTCTCTCTCTCTCTCTCTCTCTCTCTCTCTCTCTCTGTGCATGCATGCCTTGCTTGCAAGATGGGTCATCAAAGTACAATGTTAGGACTTCAGAAGACAATTAACACAGTAAGTGAGGAAGAAAAAGCAAGAGTTGACATGCAGTGGTGAAGCAAGCAAAAGGAAGTAATATGAATGTGCTCTTCTCTTTGTGATAGTTTTGGTTTTGAGCAAGCAAAACCGAGTAATACACATCAATATCACTTCGCATTGCCATTATTCCTTTTTCCCCCCTTTTGTCCATTCCAAGCCATCTTCTCTCCCCCCCTTCTCCTCTCCTTCCACCGCTTGCCGAGTCCTTTCCTTAAAGGAAAAAAATATTAGGAAAAAAAGGGAACTTGGTCGACACCGCTTCTCTGTCGGAAGCAAGCATATGAATCGCCTGCGCTGTCATCACAGGCAGCAACGGGTAGCGGTGGGAGGAGAGAAAAGGTTGTGGGATCAAGGGAAGAGACGAGGCCTCCTTCCCGTTTCTTCATTGGAATGGGTCGCACCGCGGTGGCATTGACGGCCCTGTTCGATCTGGTCGTTCTGCTACTCCTCCCCGCCGCTGTGGTGGTGGAATCAGCCACCGATTCGTTGGATGGTAATATTTATTTGCGAGATTCGTCGATTAATTGATGATCGCCAAGATGATGTTTTTATGGGTTTTGCGTGCGCTCTTTTTTCTTGTGAGGAAAAAGATCGGTTTTTTATAGTTGCGTTCGATTTCTTTAGAGTTGAGCGGTCAGAATGTAGAGGGGTTCTTTTGCAGTTCAAGCTCTCGGCGTGTTGTATGCTTCTTTGAATAGCCCTTCGCAGCTTTCTGGGTGGACGCCGAGCGGCGGTGATCCGTGTGGCGACTCGTGGAAGGGGGTTTCTTGCTCTGGTTCATCCGTCACTGCCGTGTAATGTTTCCTAGTCTTCCACTTTGCTACGCCCAATACTTCTTTCGATCTTCTTTGGTAATTATTCTGCTTCATCTGCCACTGCAGCCAGCTGTCGGGATTAGGGCTCAATGGTTCCCTGGGCTACCTCCTTTCAGATCTCTTGTCCTTGAAAACACTGTAAGAAATCTCCCTTATGTTCCATTCCATCGATATACATCAATTTTTGATCAAGCATGCCTCCTAATCCTTCCTTTTTTGTGTTTGGTGACAGGGACTTGAGCAACAACGACATACGTGAGACCATTCCATATCAATTACCGCCAAACCTAACCTATCTGTAATGCTTTTATGTTCGATCACTTAGATCTTTTTTTCCCCCTCTTTTACAACACATTTTCATTACTGATGAATTGAAATGATTTGCTTCCTTGAATGGTGCAGGAACCTTGCTGGCAATAATCTTTCTGGGAACCTCCCATACTCTATATCTGCCATGGCTTCACTCAATTATCTGTAAGTTGCTTACTGTGGAGCCATATGCCTCATGATGTTGGAACTGTACTTTTGGCACTGACCAGTATATGAATTATGTTGATTATAGAAATCTCAGCCACAACTTACTATCTCAAGCAGTTGGTGATATCTTCAGAAATCTTCAGGATCTCTCTGAATTGTAGGATTTTTGACTATTTGTACTTTTTTCTGTTTGCTTGTGCTACTTTTAAATTTTTGATTTTATCTAATATGCGAAAAAGAGATGGTAAACTTATTGAATATGTTCTTTATTATTTAAACACTGATGAAGTTCATCAAATCTAAATACAGATGCTATACCTTGTTAGCTTCATCAAGTAAGAGTATTAACCTTCCATGCGAATCGTGATGGAGAAAAATCACAGATATAACAGTTTGTTGTTACATTATTGTACCAATAGATACTGAAGTGGCACTGTTCTATTACTCTTCATACAGATGTCCGCTTGTTTGTAGGTCGCATGATAATAGGTGAATGAAGATAGACTAGCTTGGTTTTTGGCTAAATTACTAACATGATATACTCACATAGCATAAGATGCAAGAAGATAGGTGATCATAGATGACTATGTTTTTCTAGTAATTGATTTATGTCTAACCAGGGATAATTTAATCTTCCGCTTAACAGTATTAAAGTGTCCTAAGGAATTTTTTATAGCAATTGTATACATGCATATAAGTTTAAAGAGATGGTTCTTAAGCAGAAGAATTAAGATTCATGATTCTTGGAAGGTATTGTGGTAGGGGCACTTGCATGCTTGCCATGTTTGGATCAGCTTGCTAAAGTTACATTTTACTTACCAATTAAAGACAAAAAATTCATCTGAAAACCTTCTTGTGCTAACAAAGCCATTATAAGTAATAGTAGTATGCCTTTAACTAGTTTAATCAGTGAAGTTTCATAAAGAAAACTATTTGTTGATATTTCTATATGAATGTTGAACAGCACGAGTGATAGAAATTCATGGTTAGGTCTTCTCTACATATATATAAGACCAACTGTCTTACCTGCTTGTGAAGATAAATCATTCTGTCAAGATATCTTAGGTTGTGCTTTGTATGCAAATATTAAGATTGTAAGCATGCCATGACAGGGATTTGTCTTTCAACAACTTTACTGGTGATCTTCCAAACTCTTTTGGCTCTCTGTCAAACCTTTTGAGTCTGTAAGTGCAACAAAATTAATAGCTGCATTTTTTTGGGCTTTTCAGTCGTATGCAAGAGTGGAGCTTCCTAATTTTTTCTTTTTGCTTCTTTTTCAGTTACTTGCAAAACAATCAATTGACTGGCCCAGTAAATGTTCTTTCAAATCTGAGCCTATCTAATCTGTATGTTACCTTGTAGAAAGTGTTGCAATTGCACTTTGTATAAAAGATGAGTCTGATATGGCTAATTTTTATCAGAAATATTGCAAATAACCAGTTCAACGGCTGGATACCTCAGGAGTTCAGTTCAATTTCAGATCTTGAGTGAGCAGCAAAGAAGATCTTGCTTATCACTTTTACGAGTCTTTTTTTTTTCTCCATCGTTCCTTATTTTATGGTTGCAATTTCATATGCAGGATTGGAGGTAATTTCTTTTCTAACAGTCTGGCTCCACATCCACCACCATACATGCCGCCACCTCCAAGTAGACAGCACAGTACTCATAACAACACTCAGGAATCTCCAAATACACCACAGGGGTCTGAGGGTAAATCAATTTCTCCAGATAATGCAAGCAACAAGAAAAAATTGACTACAGGTCCACTGATAGGAATAGTTTTAGGCTCAACACTTGGTGCATTATGCATCACACTAGCTGTAATATTATTACTTCGCAATGTCCCAAAGGGCAAAGATCATAGTATAAATAGCAGGAATGATACTGGAAGGTCTGCTGTTGGTGGTGCAGATAAAGGTACCCCCTTTTTTCGCAAACTTTTTTTATGTTTTTGATTAAATGTGCTAAGGTGCAATTTCAGTTTTTTATATTATTAATTCTTTTTGTTCAGATTTTTGAAGTTACATGTTATACTTGGTAACTACCTTTATCATATAAGTAAATTATGCACTCATTTTTACATGTCTTTTTTAGCGAATGAGAAAGAGATGCAAGAGCTGAGAGTGAAAAGTTCTTCCGCAACAACTCCAGTACCTCCTAGTGACACAGTGATAGTTGAAAAGTTACATGGCAAGAATGTGCCTGTAAAACGACCAAAAATCCCTATAACTGCAACATCATATACTGTTGCTTCTCTTCAGGTTGCAACAAATAGCTTTAGCCAGGATTGCCTTGTTGGCGAAGGTTCCCTTGGTCGGGTTTATCGAGCAGAGTTTCCAAATGGAAAGGTAATTTTGGTATACTTAGTGGCAAATTTATTTCATTGTTAACTACATCTCTTATTTGAGTTTAGAGGTCTCCACAAGAGATTCTTATCAGTAATACAGAAATCCATCATATGCATACAAGAGTTGCAAATGGAAAATGTTGACAGATGGAAGACAAATAGCTCATGCAATTTGCTTCCTCTCTATGCTTAGGGTGGAAAAGAAAACACAAAAAGAAAAAGTTGGGCTTGGAAAATTTCTGTTGCTTCACAACTTCACAAGTCCATCTTGATGAATGTCATTTGCCTTTGCTTTTCATGATTAAAGTAGCCCATGATCTCTTAAGTTCTGGTTAGTTCAATTAAGTCACCACTAAAATGTATCCAATCTTTGGTTCTAACATCACGAGGAAAGTTGGCTGCTAGGATTGTTGCCATTTCCCTTTCCCTGAAATTAATATAGACCTAGTGCATCTTCAAGTGTATCTTGTTCCTTCACCAACCAGTTCATAGTTGTTATATTATATTGCATCAGCTGCACGTATTGATCTGTTCGTTGCCTCTCCCAGGTTTTGGCCGTTAAAAAGATTGACAGTGCAGCAATATCCTTACAAGAGGAGGATAATTTTCTTGAGGCTGTTTCAAATATGTCAAGACTTCGGCATCCAAACATTGTTCCACTTTCAGGCTACTGTGTTGAACATGGACAGCGGATTTTGGTTCACGAGTATATTGGAAATGGAACTCTACATGATATGTTGCACTTTGCTGATTATAGTAGCAAGAGGCTATCATGGAATGCACGTGTGAGAGTGGCACTTGGCACTGCTAGGGCTCTAGAGTAAGTCCAGTGTAAGGTTCAATAATTTGGTGTAATATGTACTCAGACAGGTATGTATATGTTGACTTCTACATAGGTACCTCCATGAAGTTTGCCTGCCTTCTGTAGTACACAAAAACTTCAAGTCCACCAATATTCTACTTGATGAAGAGCTTAATCCTCACTTATCAGACTGTGGCTTAGCTGCATTAACACCAAACACAGAGAGACAGGCAAGTGAAAACAATATAATAATCAGTTACCAATTAGATTGACCATGAAATTTGTCTTTGTAAATCATTACTTTGCACTTTATAGGTTTCAACGGAGGTAGTTGGCTCCTTTGGTTACAGTGCTCCAGAATTTGCAATGTCTGGAGTGTATACTATAAAGAGTGATGTTTATAGTTTTGGAGTAGTGATGTTAGAGCTGCTGACTGGTCGGAAGCCACTGGATAGGTCTATTTTCGTTGCCATATAATCTCATTTATATTGGTCATATGCCTATTCAATTTGCTGATTTTGGTTGTTAACTGTTAGTTCTTGCATTTTTCAGTTCTAGAGTGAGATCAGAGCAGTCCCTTGTCAGATGGGCGACTCCTCAACTCCATGATATTGATGCATTATCTAAGATGGTTGATACATCATTGAATGGAATGTACCCTGCAAAATCTCTTTCACGTTTTGCTGACATAATTGCTCTATGTGTTCAGGTATTTCATATTGTACTTTTCTTTCTATCTATCTATCCCTATAGTGTTATTAAATTCTTGCTCAGTGTTTTCTTCTTCCACAAGATTTATAAACATAGCTCTCAATTGAGGTCTTCTCTGTTATATAGTTAGCTTGCTGATGTGCTGGACTTTGTTTTTATATAAGATTAGCTTGGAGTATGCTCTCAACCACAGTGCTGTCACAATATGACTACATTTTTTACATATTTTTTACTGACAAATGTTATAATAATGAATTAAATCAGATATGGTAGAACTATGAGAATATATATTGTCACTAATTTTCAGTGCAGATAAGCAATATTCTGTAGCAATGCAGTGATATTAGTAAATGGAAGCACAGACAGATGCAGTTACTGGTGCTTCTTTATCTACAAAATTTTTCGATATTCTTAAACTGAAAGATGTAGTATTGACGTTTAATGATATGTGAAAGTGTTCTCATGGTAAATAATTTTTTAGGTTCTACTTCTCTACAAGCCCTTGTAAACTGGTTTTGCATGATTTTCTTTTGTTTTAAGTTAAAATTATAATTAAAATTTTTTAAGGATTTAAATAATTAAATCTCAATTTTCTATCAGCTTTGGTAGCATATTAACAAGTATGGTACCGGTTGTCAGGCAGTACATCAATTTGTACCACTGACAATGTTGAAGAAAATATTAACAATAAAAATAAATGGTATTGTACTGGTATCGAGTGATATATTATTATACCAGTATTTGGTCAGACCGGTTAATACTGACCCATGCAGTCATTCGAAACCTTGATACTGATATCGCATACATAATTTTCTTATGATCTCTACAATAAATGCCTGTGAACTAGTGTATATATATATATATATTCTAGTCTTAGGTCATAAAGATGGCTGAAGCTTCAAAAATTGCAAACCTAATTTTCTAATGACTTCTACAGCCGGAGCCAGAATTTCGACCGCCAATGTCTGAAGTCGTCCAACAACTAGTTCGGTTGGTGCAAAGGGCAAGTGCAGTCAAGAGGCGCTCAGGAGATGAGCTCGGATTTTCATACAGGGTGCCCGAGCAGGACTCCAGTATGACAGACATATCCTTCTAAATGGAAGATTCATTCTTGCGAACATGTAGTTCCTTGAGAACATTGAGAGGCCAAGCATATAAAGCAAAATGCAGTACTGCAACCATACCATCTTATGGTTGCAGATGATACACCCGAAAGCGCAGTGGTTCATGAGCATCTGAGGAAATGGAAGAATAATCTCATTTTGATCTCCATTTTTATGCTGAAGAAAATTTTCGCTTGCGGCTAATCTTCAGTTCATGCTGGATCTATGACCCTATATGCCCTTTGTATATGTATTATAGCATAATGCATTCATTTATTGACAAAAAAAAAAAAGAACTTCCAGAATTTAATGTACTCATTTCGATGACTGTTCAAATGCATAGAAGAGAGAACTTTTGTATTCTACCTTAGCTTGTAATCACTTCACTTTCTGCTGTTTCTGGCTGCAAGAAGAATCTTGTTTTGGAAGTGAAATCCATCAAAGAAACTTGCATTACATTTAGATTACGGTGGCTTATCATATGAAGGCACAAGAGGTATGTTTATCTAAAAGCAGGCAGAAGTTTGAAATGTTTGATATACAGCAAAGTTTTCTGTGTTCACATTTTTTTTCTCTGTAGTTGGTGGATGAGACTGCATATGGATAAGGTATTGAATATATATATATATATATATATATGTACACATTTGTGGAAAATGATCCCAAATCATCATCAGAAATTAGCAACAAAATTGCTTGATCATCATTTAAAATCAGTGGCAGAGAGTTGTCTAAGGAAAAAATGATTCTGTTTATCCCTATCATTGCTTGGCATCTGTGACAGAGTGCCATCGAAGCCATGCAAGATTGGTCGTATGGTATCTCAGCTTGCAGGCCCTTGCAACCAGAAAAGAACAAGAGAACATATCAATCACATCACTCACAAAGGACTCACTGCTGAACCATGAAACTTGTATGTTTCTCTCTCTCACTCTCTCTCTCTCTCTCTCTCTCTCTCTCTCTCTCTCTCTCTTTCTGTGTTGCTTTTACCTTCACTGTTTCTGTAGCTCTAATGTGGCTTATACCCAGTAAAACAGATCCTCGTCCCTACAATGGCAACGAGGAAATAAAGGGCTCAAAAAACCAAAACCTGTTTCCTATGTGTCTGCGTGGTGTTGTTTGCATGCAGAAGCTTGTCATCGTCTCTCCGGCTGAGAAAACCTCGCGAACACTCCGACCATCTGCGCCGTGTTGTACGTGCACGCCTCCGTCTGCATGTAGTTCCCCCTCACGTCCCTGAACTCGTCCTGGGCGCCCGGGCCGCCGACGATGGCGCCGACGAGCACGTTGGGGTTCGGCATTTGCCGGCCGAACCACGCGTCGTAGCCCTGGGCGCAGCCGATGAAGGACTTGTCCTCCTTGTAAGGCACGGTGGAAGCCGCTCGGTGGTGTACCCTGGTGGGGTACAGGGGCCCGAAGCCCACCATGTAGCTGATGCCCATTGGGTTGGAGCCGAGGACGTAGTCCAACTGGGCCTTGGCGAAGGAGAGCACTTCCTGCGGGCTGAGCGAACCCCGGGGACAGTGCAGATCTTCGTGGGCCAGCGCGAGCTGGTCGGAGAAAACGATGAGGAGGAAGGCGGCGCCGGCCACGTACTGCATGTTGTTCCACCGGCGGACGAAGAGGAGGCCACCAGGGGTGCGGCGCACGTTGCTGTCGTTGCTGCTCATGCCGAGGCAGGAGCACAAGTAATGCTCTGCTTTAGATCGGTACTGCTGCAGTGTGTTTCTTTGCTGGTCTTGAACACGTCCTCCGCCTCCTTCCATCAGCAGCTGATACAAAAGCCAAGGATTTGTCACTACCACGAGTCATTTCAATGCTTCTTGTTAGGATCGATTCTGACGGGGAGAGCAGTTGTCAAGTATTGATCTTGTTCTTCCATTAATCTCATTCATTAGAACTGTTCCACAAAGCCATGGGATCTTCAAAGACTTTGCAAAGGCCAATTCTGTAGAGCAATTTCCTCTTCATTGTTAGAAAGTTGGAGGTCTCAGGTTGGTCAGAGTGGATCGCCATTGACGAGTGATTCAAACCTACTTGTGCTACAAGTTCTGACGAATACAGAGACCTACGTCTGACCATTGCATGGTCAGCATTAGTCTACAGGTCAATTGTCGGTTGACCGAGCCACCGGGCTTCCATCGCTTTCTCTCACCGTATAACAACTCCCTCAGCTATTGGTGTCCGCAATGAGTCAATAGAGCGAACCTCGTCGGAAACACGTCATGACTCTCTCTCTCTTTCTAGATTTAGTTGAGAATCGACTACATCATCTCTCATCTACCCCTCCAAATAAGTCTTCTACCAACTAAATGAATTCCCACGATAATTTCATCAGTTCTACGTCAGTCTTAGCGCGTTTAGGTAGAGAGATGACGGTGAGGAGGTCAATAGAGAAAGGTGTGAGCAGGAGAAGAGGCACGAAAAGTCTTGCCTTGGACGCAAGAATTTGAACGCCGGCGTATTTGATGTCCCAGCTGAACTCTGAAATGGCCCATGTGGCCCCGCCCAACGTGTACGCTTTGTCGACCGCGTACTGCAAGTAATACTCTCTTCCCGTCGCCCGGTGGAGCCACAGCGCCGCCCACAGCAGCTCGTCGCCGTAGCCACTCAGCGATGGGTAGTAGCTCTTCGCCGCCGGCACGCTGAGATGGTAGCGGCCTCTGTACTTGTTCCCGAACTCGAACAGCTGCAATGCCAAATGATGCGTTCTGTTTATAGCGGGAGACTGGTGATGCTGAGCGCGTTGGTGTGTGTGGTTGCGTGGAACCCCACCTGTTGGGCGTGACGCAGTAGGAGGTGAGAGTAGCGTGGGTTGGTCTTCTTGAACACGATGGACGCAGCCGCCATGGCTGCTGCTGTCTCTCCTGCTAGCTCTGATCCCGGGTGCTCCGCGTCGATCTTGTACGCTTGTCTCGACGTGGTCATGTCGTCTGGCCTTTGCCAACAGTAGTGGTCGGTGTCGCCGTCTCCGACCTAATCGACGAAGAAGAAGAGAACCGATGGTTAATGTGGATCGGCATAATGACATGAAGTTGATGAACAGCGCAATGCCATGCAAGATCTTAATACCTCGGCCCAGAGGACGTTGGGGTGAGTGTGGGCTTTGATGAAGTAATCAGTCCCCCATTTGATCGCCTCCAACGAGTGCTCGAACTCCCCGGCCGCCGCGATCGCATCCCCGTTCTCCATGACACCCCAAGACAACATGGTTATGGTGAAAGCCATCGGCAGGCCGAACTTTACGTGGTCTCCTGCGTCGTAGTATCCTCCAACCAAATCAACCTGTTCTCAGAAAGGAACCGATGAGATGAAGATACCGAAGAAGAAGAAGAAGAAGACGAATAAGACGCGCTGACTAACTCCTTGTTCGAGGCCATCGGTGAGGCCGGAGTGACCGCGCCAGGTGATGCGCTGGTGATAAGGAAGATGGCCGGAGCGCTGCGCCTCGAAGTAGAGCAGGCTCTTCGACAGGGCCTCGCGGTAGTCGTATGCAGCCCCGGTGGCGGCAGGGAGAAGGAGAATTACGAACGAGATCGGCAGGATCCTAAAGGTTTTGACAACATGACTCCCAAGCATCTTCCTTCCGTCCCCACAAACATACGAGGAAGAGAGAGCGAGAGAGAGAGAGAGAGCGAGAGAGAGAGAGAGAGGAAGGTGCTGATTAATCTTTGGGGCTCACAAATACCTACTACTAATACACATGTGGGAGTCACATGGAAAGTGAGTCCCACCTTCCCTAACCCATGACTCCATTAAGGTCCACACAGAATCAATGCATTATTTGGAGTGGGAGTTTAATACTTACCATCATAAGGTTGGATGCTTCTGGAAACAAGCAACTCACCCACTCTGTCCTGACTTCCAAGGACTCTCCTTTCCAAATCTTTGGGTTAATTGCCTGCCTGCTTCGTCTGGCAAACCACAGAGAGGTCTCTGCTAGTCTTTCAGATGGGTGCACCACAAACGGGTGCATGCATGCAGAAACAAACCATCTCCTTCCCAGAGTTACTGTTCTTGACCCTAAAACAGTAACACTCTATGGGTTGTAAGGACGAGGATATTAAGCAATCCATCTCCTTTGGTAAGCTACAATGATTACACCAACACAATCCATAATTATCTTTGATAAGCGATTAGATTTGGTGTTTACACTCTGCATGCAGAAACCGCAGCCACGTCCTTCTATCGCGCTCACTGCTTGCCCTTTAAATTTTGCGCCGTCTTTTCTGGGGAGGCTGTCTTATCCATGCATCCAAGCAAGCATCCTCCCCTGTTGTGTTGTATCTGCTCTCTGCAAACTGTGCGATTGCGCTTTGAGCAGCTGCGATCATTCCGACGAACACATGCAAAGCAGCAGCAGAGCAGGCTTCAGCTGGATGGATACCTTCCGTGGTTGAGCATTTTGTTGTTCTCTGGTCATATAGGATCAGAGAACGCCATGGATCAGAATCACTTTCTCGTGTATCTTTCGGCAAATGTTATCATAATGTAGCTCTGCACAAGAAGAAGAAGAAGAAGAAGAAGAAGAAGAAACATCTCCGGATGAGTTGACTTCAACTTTTGTCTTCATTCAGAGTTGTCGAAGTAGACTCCGACCACAAAAAGTTGGTATGACAGATGTGGCAGTATATACAATGTAGAACAAAATTTCCTCTGGATTATACGAAGCTTTGTTGGAAGAGAAACTAAGAACAAATAGCAGCCACAAGAGGGTACGTGGAGGAGAGAAGAAGGATTAAAGTAATCCAAAGTCACAGCATATTCTGTGGGATGTACTTTATGCCTTTCCAGTTCTCGTTTGCTTTCTCGTATGGCATCCCTTTCGGTTCTACGAGATCTTTCATGGTGAACTAACTAGGATTGGTGTCGCAGCTCAACGTAAGCCTACAGTCCAACGGCAATGTTACAAGCTCTGTTGTCACCGAGGAGGACCACTGCAGAGAATTGCTGCTGAGTCACACTCGATCCTCCACCACAATCTCTCTGTGCTTCCTAGAATTAGGTGAAATTGGAAAGCAAGAAGGCATGATCCAAGGAATGGAAAACCAGACCTCAAACCCATTGTTATCGTTGTCATCGTCACCACTAAGAGAAGAGAAGACAAACGTACTCGGTCGTCTGTCGTACCGCTGCCTTCCTTTTAACTGTTCATCCATTCATTCGTCGGTCCAAGATTTCAGAAGATTCTCCAAACAGAGCAGCGAAGCCGCGGGGAGAATATTACGGTATATTCTCTTGTCGATGGTCAAGCAAGCGCTCGCTGTGGCGGTGGGGGAGGAGGAGGTGGTGCCGGAGGCGGAACCCGTTCACCCTCTTCCTCCTCCTCCGACCGCCGCGGGGGCGGCGGTGCTGGTGCCGCCGCTCAACTTCGCGATGGTGGACTATGACGTGTTCCGCTCGGGCTTCCCAGACGCCGCCAACTTCGGCTTCCTGCGCGCGCTCCACCTCCGCTCCGTCCTGTGCGTGAAGCTCCTCCCTCTCTTCCTTGATCCCGGAAAGATCGCTTCTTTGGTTGCTCAAAAGCGTCCTTTTTCTCTTGTGGGTTTTGATGCCTCTGGTTTGGGCTGCAGGTGTCTTTGCCCGGAGCCGTACCCGGACGCCAACCTCGATTTCCTTCGGGCCAACGGAATCAGGCTTTTCCAGTTCGGGATCGACGGGTACAAGGTGCGATCTTGATGCCCAGTTTCCTCCTAATCGATCAACCAAAATGCCTGCTTCTTCTTGCTTATGATTCTGGATGTACTGCTGGTGTGCTAATCCACGGAGTAGGCGCAGGTGAAGACATGTGAAGCCTCTCTTCTCTGTCATGACCTCTGTGCTTTCTGGTCTACTCAGTAGCTCATCCATGCCCACTGATCATAAATTGGTCCGAGAGCTACTCTCTTCTATCATTCTCTCTTAGACACTTGCATCTTTGTCAGTATTAGATGTAGCCATCAGTTAGGTTGGTGATAGGCTCCAATAGTTCATCAGATTATTCATGACATATCCACCATTACTATTTGTTGCTTCTCACTTCCCCTTTTTCTTCTCTTTGAGCAAATTTTGATGGCAAGTTACCATTTGGTACCATTAAAGCATTACTGCCTGCTTCCTCTGTGTATTTCAACAATCTCCAAAACTTATTTCCCAAAGCATAAAACAACACAAGGACTCTGAGATGGTCCTCCTTTGCAGATAAAAGCCTCTAACAGCTGAGAAGCCATGTACAGAAACTTTTCTTGTTTGTCATTTTTATGTCTTCTCTTTTCCATAAAAGACTGAGTTAAGATGCTCTATTTATAAGATTCAAGACACAGCAAACTAAAAGGGTTCATTACGATTGAGAAGTTATATTGGATTTTGTATCGTAAAATAAACTGTTGAGAAATGTGAATTATAAATTTTGCAGAAAGTATTACAGAATCATAAACAAATTGTATGAATTTTTATTTTCCTGAGCAACAAATCAAAATGTCTTGTTGGCATAATTAAGTCATGTAAATGCTAATTGTCTGTTGTCATCGAATTTAGTCAATGAAAATTATTCTTCTCATGCTCTCCACTGGTGAAGCTAATCTGTTGTGTTTATGCTCCTTGATTTATAACTTTAAAAGATTAAATTTATGTGTTATTTCCATTTTTTGCTCTAGAAATTTGTCTTTTAGACAAGCAAACACTTGAACAGAACTTTGATTCTAAGAAAAAAGTTCATCTCCACTCTGATGAAAGAAGTTACCCCTGAGTTTTAACATCACTAAAAAAAGGTACAAACCTATATGATTCGTGACGCTTGATGAGGCAGTAATGATCATGAAGTCTAATTGCTCAGCATCAACTAGACTATTAAACCACTGAGTAGCTTTTGCTGTGATTCACTTCTGGCAGCTAGATTGATCCAAAGGTGAGGCTTGAGTTTTCAGCAATAAAGTGCTGCTGCAAATCTAGAAAATGTTCTAGTAATTGGAGTGTTTAGTTCATGAAAATGGTGGTTGTAGTGCTGCAACTCCGATCAAGAGGGCTTCTCAAACCCATCACCAGGCATTGTAACCAGCAACCATATAACTCATAGTTGATACTGGTTGCTTAAGGCAATTGAGGGTAGTCGGACAAAAGGAGGGTATAGATCAATACTCATGACTAGGTTATGAATCATACTGGCTGACTAAATTCTAGCTTAATGGATTTAATGTGTTAGGATACATATCAATAATCTAAGATGGAACTATGATTAGCAGCAGTAGGAAGTAAATGCATTGAAGGTGTATCTCTACAACCTTGAAGATAACTTCTTAGACAAGTACATTTGTTTTCATAATAATATGTAAAATTTACAATTTTAGTTCAGCCTTCTCAATTAGATCTATCTTGCACTCAGTGGTATATTAAAACCATGAACTTGGCATGCAACTATGACAATGTTCAGAGTAATTTAACAGTATTTAATTTTCTGTCATCCTTGAACTCTGAGAATAATGATAGGAGCATCACCAGTCATCTTGGCTAAAACTGTCTGTTTAAGCTACTCTGTGAATACTATTAAGAGCCACTTCCTCTGCAGGAACCTTTTGCCAACATTCCAGAAGATACAATTCGTGAAGCACTCAAAGTAGTTCTTGGTATAAAATGTTCATAAACTGCTTTTCTTAGATCTGTCAAACATCATTTGGACTTCATCTGCTTAATCGTTTCATGAACTGTAACTTTGAATTGTAGATATCAGAAACCACCCACTCCTTATCCATTGCAACCGAGGAAAGGTAAAACTCATCATACTCTCTCAGATCATTCTCAGTACACTTGCAAACATAGTCATGAAGTATCATAATCTTCAGTCTGTCTGCTTTCAGCATCGAACTGGTTGTGTCGTTGGATGTCTAAGAAAACTGCAGCGGTGGTGCCTTGCTTCAATATTCGACGAGTACCGATGCTTTGCCGCTGCAAAAGCAAGAGTTTCCGATCAAATGTTTATGGAGCAATTCGATATCACAAGCTTCAAACTTTCTCAGGCCTCATTTTCAAGTTAAAGGATTCTTTTTACTGAATGGATGACAATGTGTTGCGATACAAATCTTTGTCTTCCTACTACAAGTATCGGACAGACAGTCTACTGCCCTGGAGTATCAAGCTTCATTGTCAGCTCTTACTTTGCCTTGAAGGAAGGTGTAAATGTCAGTCCACTTCATTGATGTTGTCCAAGAACTGGAAGAGTGTGTCCAGTCTCATTATTCTGATTCAAATGCAAACTTGTTTCCAGTACAAATTAATGCAAAAGATCCATGAACAAGAAGCTGCAGTCATCATCTTGGTAGATTCCACCCTCTTCTTCCTTGAGCCTGATCCCATCCTGGAACAAGCTAGCTTAAGATGTGAGCATGGATTCGAGATCAGGATCCCATGATCTCATATGCTTCGCTCGTCAGTGGACATCACCAGCAGGGATGGACGAGAAGGAAATCAAGCATTTACGTCTTCCTTGCAGAGAAACGAGGATGCACTGGAACATCCAGAACAAGAATCGATGACTGCCGGCCACAAATCTCTGACTGCACATCCATGTTGCGGTATATTCGTGGATGGATAAATCCATACTTATCTTGTTGGACCACCCAATCCTCTGCGGAGAATCTCTCCCACATTGCACAAAGTGGCCCTATTCAGCGTATCTTAAATATGGATCCTCAGCATCCCTGCAAAGATTTCCTGAGATATGTTAAAGAAAGAAACGCTACGTGACATCTGCGTTGCTGTTTCAAGGGAAATGCCATTGGTCAACTTAAACGTCGTCAAAATCCTGACGTATTTTGACCCAATAGACTGAAAACATTGACCCAAGTTCAGGTAATCCCTCTCGGAGATCTTGAACCGTCGGATTACGGTGTCCCGTAGATCCAACGGTGACCGTGGTGCCGTAGCCTGACGCACCCGCCTGGTTACTGTTTCTGGGCCCCAGAAGCGTGCTGGGGTTTCTGAGTTCTTTTCGAGGAGCAGATCCCGGCGAGGACCGGTGACCGCCTTGTAGATCCGTCGAACACCAAACAGCAACGTTGTCGTCACGTCAGAGCCTCAAACTTGGAAGACGACGAACCATTACTGTCCACGTGTAAAAAAACAGCTGATCAAAACCAAGGTGTCCAGATGCCGTAAGCTCGGTAGCACTGGCACGGATACCCTGTCCTGATCAATACAGGAGACAGAGAACATGGCCTCTCAGAATCCCTGGGCTCAAGTAAGCAAGTGGGCCCGAGACGGAAACTTCCGTCAAGGTGAAGAATCCTGTTTCCTGAATGAATAGCACTTCCGGTTGCCTCAGTCACGTGATTACGACAGTTCTTGCTTCTATTAATCTCATCCGATAAGATAGTGTTAATTATCATTAAATAAGTAAAGCATCAACTAATACGCGCTCTTCCCTCATCCCTCAATAACTATTAATAGAATTAAGGCCTTTCCCGTCTTAAAAATTAATTTCTAGGATCCACTAATTAATGAACAAAATACACTACATAATAATAAACACATTTCCCCATTAAATTTCTCTTTTCCTCCGATTCCTTCAGCGTATCGATTTGGTAAATTAAAACGAAAGCAGCCAAGAGAGAGAGAGAGAGAGAGAGAGAGACAGAGAGTAACAAATAGAACCGACGATTTGATTCGATGCATCATCCAGAGATCTAAATTTTGTCGGAAAGCTGCTCGTGGGAATTCCTTCTGCGTCCAATTTCACGCTTTGGGAGTGGAATCGTTGATTGGAATTAGGGCGGACGGGGATCGAGTTGAGGAGTTTGAAGGGGGGGAAGGAGTTGATTTATCTTTGTTGGCTTCGATCGGTTCATCTTGGGTTTCGCTCGATCACCACTCCGATGCCCGGCGCTAGGCACAATGCTCTCTCCGATTCCTCTTCCAATGCGTCGCCGGGCAAACTTGAAGGTCGGTTCTGTCCCGGTTCAATCCCCTCTGGTGTTTTTTTTTTTTTTTTTTTCTGCTGTGGTGTTGCTTTTGATCAATCTGTTGTTGATTGCTTTTTCGGATTAAAATAGACTCCTTTTTATTCATGAGACATGCAAAGAATCGATCAACGAAGCAGAGTGTGATAAAAAGGGAAACTTGATGGGTTTTGATGGTTCTTGATGGCAGAAACCATGAGTCGTTTAAATATTGAGGATGAGGATGGTCGGGAGGGTGCGGATGGGCAGCCGAATCCATATCCTGACCGGCCTGGAGAACCTAACTGCAGTTTCTATTTGAGGACCGGCTTATGCAGTTATGGAAGCAAGTGCAAGTACAACCATCCTAACATCACTGCTAAGGTGAGAGCAATTGGACTCCTGTTGATAGTGTTTTGTTCCTCCAGCTCAAGCTTCTTACCATCAATAGTGATTCTAGAGATGGATTATTTGGTTTTTGTTCTAACTCATTCTTCTGCTCCAGGAAACTCGGTGTAGAGATGAACTTCCCCCAAGAGATGGTCAACCTGACTGCCAGGTACATTTATCTTTGCCCAAAAAAATACCATAGTTTCATCCCTCATTTTGAGAACCACTGTAGTGCTGAGACATCTGTTTTATCTGTTAAGTTCAGTATTCCTGTTTTGGCACCATGGCCATAGAATTCAACACTAAAATGATGACCATAGTCTGCTGGCTTTATGCTATTAAGATGTGGCAGTAAGACTGCCAAAAAATGGTGTAATTTGTCTTTGGTTGTTTTGCCACTGCTTAGACTATGATAGCTTGGGTAAGAAATGAGGGAAGTCATTTTCCTACACAGTTCATAGTCTTTATTGGATACTAGTTATTATATTAAACTTTCAATTATTCAAGTTACTGGATATGTCTAAACTATTCTCATTATCGAAAAGTATATTTCTATTAAACCATGTTTGCTTTTCTAAAGCAAAATATTCCTCCTAATATTTCATTCTCTCTAAAATGTTTCAATGATTTTGTGTTAGGAGCTTCTTTTTCCATGTGTACTAGCAGAAATAATTAAAACTACTTTGAAGCCGTACATTATACAATGTTTTAGCTACAACTTCAAGTTACCAATACTTCTAAGAAAATTAATATAAAAAATCAGTTATGGAATATCTTACAAAATAAATATGCTTGGGGCTTCCAGTGGAACATATCTAGTTTGCTAAACCAATAGTTTCTGTTGTGTCAAAAGACTCAAAACTACCATATATATACACAGTATGGTACAAGAGGATGTTTTAGTCTATCATGCTTTTGACATAAAAAACAGGCCTATGTCTGATTTTTTTATCTAAATGTTGGATTTCTCATCAGTTGGCTATAGCATCATATTGCAACTTCTCATTCTTGCCAAGATGCAAATAGCTAAGGATTAATGAGACCTGGCAAAATGATAGTGATCTTGTGTATATTTCTTTCACGAATGCCTTTACAATGAATTTGTGCATAATGGGTGCTTGAATCAGCCTTAGGTAATTATATAATTCAACTCATTCTGAATTTTAACTCTGTAAGGTACAGCACAAGTCTTTCTAAAATGGGCGTACCTATTTGTTTGGAGATCATAATATATAAAGATTACCACATGAGCAAAATTCAATTCTACTGGAACTCATACCTATAGCTGTGCTAATGTCTTTTAACCAATAGCATGTGTAGTGCAAATCAGATGTAGACCTTCCTAATCAGTTGCATTTATTTCTCATGATTCTATCACTAATCTATTATATAGCATATGATTTAATGATCTATATTTTGTGGTGACATTTGGTTTATTTGGATTTGCTGTTGTAGTTTTTCCTCAAAACAGGAACTTGTAAATTTGGAGCAACCTGTAAATATTATCATCCACAAGACAAGCATGATGCTCAATTATTTCAATTGAATGATTTGGGTTTACCAATTCGCAAGGTTCGACAAATTTTTTTATCTTGTGGTTATCAAATTCCTTAATTTTGAATAATGTATTGATGAGACTTCTGTCACGTGTTTATTTGATGTGGTTTCACAGGGTGAAAAATCTTGTCCATACTACATGAAAACTGGCTATTGTAAATTTGGAGTTGCCTGCAAGTTCAATCATCCTCAGCCTGTGAGTATCGGAACCATGTTTCCTATATCAGGCTCCTTGGTGTATGGATATACAGGATCTTCTGCACCAATAAGAGGACCATCTTTGATTGGACTTCCACTATGGCCTACCTTGAAGACCCCTTACATGACCAATCCTAGTATGCAAGGGTTCCCATCTTGCATGCCCCTTGTATTTCCATCCACCCAAGCCACCGCACCCGTCCAGCAGGGTTGGACCAAATACACGGTAAGCAGCTATTAGTTAGAATTAGGAATTGAAATCCACTAGATTGCCTGCATTGTTTATTTTAATGTTGATACATTGAGGTGTTATTTCTTATTAGCTCAGGACCGAGGCTTCGGATAAATTCTACATTGATGCTAAGTGATTCTCTTTAAATTTAACTAATGCTTTTAATATGACACACTTTTTAACTCCATGTGCATCTTTTTGTTGTTATATGGAACACTTTATTTTAAAATTGAACTCTTTATATGGTATCAACATATTCATTTTTAAGATCAGATTATGATTACATGGTTTTTGTAATGTGCTGTCGTTAATACGAGTTACATTTGTCTGGAAACTTTAAATGTGCTCAAACTTTGTGGTATTAGCTCCTGACCGACATCTGAACTAAGTTCAACTGCCTGTCCTCTTCCTAGTATCATGTTGAAAAAACACACCCAACTATTAGATATATATATAAAGACCGCTTGATTGATCAGTTTGTGAAATAGCAGATAACAATGCTTATATAGATTTGCCTAGTCCATCTCTAATTAAAAATGTAACTTTGGGTGGATTGCGGCAATTTAAACACACAAACACACCAAACTGCTAGGACTCTGTCATTTGTGATTAATCAAGAAAGTTACATGAGATTTTCTATATAATTCTTCAAACAGGGCAGTGCGAGCATTCCCTCCCACAAGTCTCTTGGTTCTGATCACATACCCAACTCAAAGCATCATGCGGATCCAGGTTCAAGTATGGCAGTCATTTTTCCAGAGAGACCTGATCAACCAGAATGCCAATATTACATGAAAACAGGGGGCTGCAAATACGGTAGTTCTTGCAAGTACCATCACCCTAAAGAGAGGATCCAAGTAGCTGCATGCACTATTGGACCGTTTGGACTTCCTCTCAGACCAGTAATCAACATTTTTCTCTTTAAAATCTTGGTGTTTATGCTTTTATTTACCGTTAAGTATCTGATGGTTTTCCATGTTTATGTGCATGTACATCTGACGATCACGAAGGGTGAGCCTGCATGCACATTCTATGCTGCATACGGAAGCTGCAAATATGGTGCATCTTGTAAATTCGATCACCCATATGTGGTTGTATTCCCTCTTCCAGACTCGTCAGTGATGCCTCCCCACCAAAGGGTTTCGAAATCTACATGGATGGCAGCAGATAGTTCATCCTGCAGTTTCCCAATAGCACCCGATGAGTTCAAATCTGTGAGAATTGGTGAGATGCAGGGTGTGGATAACAATGAGCATGGAAGTCCTTGTACACAAACATCTCCAACGCATACCACACCTCATTCAGAGTCATCCATAAATCAGTCGGATTAGAGGCAGCTTCACATCCGTTTTTGGCATGGCTCTAGGCTGGAAATTTTGGCATCTCGATTACCATTTTTGGTTATCATTCTCTTGACAAATTGGCAATTGGAAGATGTATCTGAGAGGTGATGAGGAAGGAAACAGCTCACACAAATAAGTAGCTGGTGGTAATGTAAGATTTCTTTCTGTCTTTTTCATGGAGTGATGTCAGCGTTTTGAGAAGAGAACAATCATATGAGGAGAATGTCAAGTGTTTACCATGTGAATCAAGCATTTTAGAATAATGTTTCTATGTTGATGTCATTGCAACTATAATTTGTTCTTATTTGGGAACTTTATTTATGCTTCTTTTTATCTTCACTCACATCAGCTTTTCTTTGCAGAATACAAACACCTTGGCATTCCATTTATGTTCTGTCTTAAGTATTTTGAATGCAAAATATGTCATATCATTGACATGATGTATAGTATAAGGGTGATTTTCTAGAAGAAGGACCCTCATTTTTTTTGTTTCTTTCTCAAATAATGATTATATTTTTTTTTATTTTTTTAAACAGTGCTCATAATTCGAAAAATATCCAAATTATTTTTTAAAACTTTTTCACCTATTTTGATCTGTTATAGTATTTTTGGCAGAGTGTTAAAACACTATAAATGAGTCAAATAGAATCAAAATATGCTAAGACTCATTTGATATATCTATGATTTAAATAGGTATTTATAATAATTTAGGAACATCATCTAAATAAAAATAATAATAAAAAATTAACTTGTTATAAAAGACTCTGATGGTATGTGAAACCGTGGGTGAACATACCGCTTGCCAGTTAAATGCCATTATGATCCCAAAGAATATGGGACGAATACCCCCGGTGTGCTTACCGGTTGCAAGTAAGATGAAAAGTGGTCCAAAAAATAATTTTTGGGCTTCAAATCATTAAATGTTCTATTTCTTATTCTCACCGCAGTGAGCGGCGCAGACCCGTCAGTGAACCTACCGCTTCGTTTAGATGTCTTATTCTCACCTGCAGTTAGCAGAACCACAGCTTCGAAATCACTCGGTGTGCTTACCCGTTTCTAGCCAGATGATCGGGTAACGCAGTACTCGAGTAATGAATGATATCTTGTCCCTTGCGGTGACAATAACTTCATCAAGGCTTAATGGTACTAAGAAATGGTAATATATTTTTATTCTTTTTATCATTTAACAATGTTAAGTTGAAAGCTAAAATTATCATACCAGCTAGTTTACTTAATAAATAATTTATCAAGTTATTAATTTTTACCTCCACCATTCACCATTTGAAAAAATAAAATAAATTTTAATCTAAATTCTTAAAAAGCATAAATAAATAATTAATTGTAGATGTGGTGACCACAGGTGAGACCACTGCCATGGGTGGACAATGAAGCACCCATCAAGTTGCGAGGCACTTGCCATGAATGGGTGGGTGCCAACTGATGTACCCCAACAAGGATGCCTTCTGTGGTACAAATAAATGTACCAAGAGAATCTTAATTCTCAATCATAAAAAACAACTAAAACTTGAGCATTCAACCAATCACCATATATAAGTGTAACTAAATCAGTAAATTTTTCCTAAGAAACAACATATATATATATATATATATATATATATATATATATATATATATATATATATATATATATATATATATATATATATATATATATATATATATATATATATATATATATCATAAGAGCCATAATGTCATCATTAACAAGAAATGTGCAATTTGTGTCAGATAAGAATTAGATTACACAAAGGAGAGACATGATCTGCCATCCAAGACATCAAAGTCCCAGTGGATCTAAACTAGGCTTTTATCTCATTCTTTTGGGTTCAGAGATCCATGCTGCAGTCCAGCTAAAGAAACTTACTCACACTTCACAAGGTTTTACCTTTGTTTTGTTTTGCATGATTAATTTATCTCTCCCTCCTTCCAATATATCATGCATCTTTGACCATTGACCCATTCAATCTTAAGAAATGGGACTTGTATCAGATTTCAGCAGACATTTCAGAGAAAAATGATTCAACAAGTTGATGTGTTGCTTTTACCACAGGTGCCCTTGGATAATGTTGAACTATACATTTGATTCAAGGTAATCTGATGAATGGGTTCTTGAGATCTAAGAAGGAGAAATGCCATCTAAAGAGGGAGAGAGAGAAGCAAAATGGAGACCATACTTTTTGAACATACCAGCAACTCAGAACAATCAACATTAAATAGCAAAAGGGGGATAAAAGAGTTTGGCACAAAGCTGCCAAGGATTGAAGTGTAAGATTCTGAAACTACATGAAAAGATATGAAGAGAATGAAGCATTTAGTTTGATAATTAAGAAAAAAAATCAAAAGTGAACTTTGACAGTACTAAGACATTATGATTAGAATTCAGAATATCTTGTAATAGACAAAGTGAATGCTCTGCATAATTGACCAGCTTAAAGAAGTGCACTACTTTCCTAGACACATTCAGTTTCAGATTTTCTTTTTTTTTCTGCAGGTGAGATCAATTAAAGTCAACATGACCATTATAATGAAGCACAAAAACCAATGACTTCCATGGCTTATGCAATGAGCCTTTGAAGTCCTTGTGTCTCACCATATGAAGTAAAACAGAAGCCACATGACCAAGTCTATGTATAATATGAATTGGTTGATGAAACACAAGTCATATGAAGTGAAACATACTGCATGGCAGATTCAGATACATAGGCACAAAGTAGTGTATCTACATTTACAGAGAACAGGCTTGTCCCCACACCAACACTAAAATTTAAAGAGCTACACTTTGGAGATGCCAACCCATGCCGTGAAACTAGAAAAAGTTGCTAAAAGATTAGCCTTCCGTCTTTTGGGAATGCTGAAGCACCAAACGCCCTCAGTCCCAGTGCTTAGTCTACTGTGTTTTCTTTATATCAAAGGCAAAAGAGGCTTAGAGATTCTGAAGGAAACTTTGCTTGTTACAAGTTGGTTAATTGATTCGAATCGTTCCTTGTTCAAATAATTCTGCAAAACTTGCAGATTCAGTCAGTTGGAGAACCAGGGACTCAAGTTTGGCAATAATGGAGGAGAATAGATGCCACCGCAGGCGAAAAAGAGGAAGAAAAACACTGTGGTTTTACTAGCCATTTGCTTCCTTAGCTTTTGAGCTGGCTATATGCTTGGCTTTGCTTCAGCTTTATGATGCCAAATCATAGATATCAAAATGGCATTAGAATCATGCAATAAGTACTTGACAAAATCCATAAAAAGTTATGTAGCACAAGGGGGCTCAATTAACCTAGAATTGGCTTACACAAACATAACTCAACAGAGGAAAGCCAATAGAAATCCCACATAGCACAAAGAGACACTAATAGTGATTGCCAAGAGATAAGCAGTGACATCAAGTGATAATATACCAAACTCTTCACAAACTAGTAACCAAAATATAACTCTCTTTCTCCATTTTTAGAGACATGTAATATACAGGGATACTAGTTAGAACACTCTTCAAAAAGGAAAGGAAGGAACAGATTAATATAGATAGCATTAGATGCTTTATTGTAGAAATAGTAATAATCTGTGAACAATGAAACTGTGTAGTGTCTCTCTGAATCTTAGATTGAAGTTTAAGCTTTTGTCAATGAATAAATTCCTCCACATTCATGAAAAATTTTCTCTTTTCTCTTCTATTCAAGCAATATAGAATTTCCTAATTGAATAGAAATTCCAGCAATGATGAATGATATTATGTCAAAACAAGCAAAATTTGGAAGGAGATAGAAGTCCTACAAGATAGAATTGAAGAGTACGAATCATATGAGAGCAAGAAGAACTTGTAATAAACTTGAAATGCTTAAAGATCTTACCTCTTTTCAAATGAAGCATGTCTTTTGATGCTGAGAGAGTAAATTCTCAAAAGAACAAGAGGAAAATGTACAAGTACTTCTCCCTATCAAAGAGAAGAAACCATTCAAGGAAAAAGGCAGGAGATGGCATCAAAACTGACCTTTCCAGCATCCAAAACTCCCTCCTTTTCCATCTCTCTGTCTCCATTCATTCAATTCCAAGCTCCCCAAACTCTTTCCCCAATGAAGCTCATGAATCTCCTCACAGAGTTGCAACCTCCATTAGCGTTGTTGTTGCTGTTGCTGCCAACATTTACCTCCTCTCCATCATCATCACCGTCCTCGCCATCATCGTCCGCCAAGCGTCCTCCATCCAACCGGGAGAATCCCATCCCCACCACCCCCAAGCTCTCCTCCACCCCAGCTGCCGCGACCTCCGCCGCCAAGCCAGCGTCCTTCCTCCCGCCGCGGCCGCTCCGCCTTCTCCTTCTGCTGCCACTCCCGCGGTCAAGCTCTCTGGCCTCCGAGCTCTCCTCCACGATGTCGATGATCCTGTGTATGACGTGTCGATTTGGCGACGCGTCCCACCGCGCCCAGAAGCTCTTGTAGCAACCGAAGCACCCGCAACCCAGCTCCGGCGGGTGAGCCCGCCGCCGCCGCCGCTCCCTCCACGTTCCCCCGCCGCCTCCTCCGGAGAGCAAGTACGCCAGGACCTCCTGCTCCGCCGCAGTCAGCGTCGCTGCCAGGGCCAGCACCGTCGCGGGGAGCGCAGCCAGGAGGTCCCGCGTCGCCGCTGCCCCCGTTAGTGGGGTTGGGTGGACCCTGCGCCCTTTCCCGTTATCCAGCTGCTTCATCTCCACACCAGCCAAAGAAGCCAGAGAGCCGAAAGGAAAGAAAGAACACCTTTTGATCTCTCACTGCTAAAGAAAGCTGAAGAGAAGGAACAAAAACGCTTCCTTTGGGTTCCTGAGGATTGGTGCGGGAGAACAGCGGACTGTTGGCTCTCATCAGCCTCTTGAGAAATACAGAACAGTAACTACAGATTTGCACCTCTTTTTGGGTGTCCTGGTGGAAGAAGACAAAAGTGAGAGAGAGAGAGAGAGAGAGAGAGAGAGAGAGAGAGGCAGTGGGGTTTATGAGCACAAAAAAATTGGAATCTTGAGGGAGACTGGTGGGGAGTGGTCCAATCATATGTAAAGACCTTCGTGCAACAATGCTTTTGCATCAGGAGGAGAATGTGGAGTTCGGTCCTCCGTAACAATGCTACATGGTGTTGCAGAAGAAAATGGGAACCACAGGCTGAGACAGAAGCCATGGAGCTGTTCTGCCTCTCATCCATGGCCTATCAACATCAAGACTCTTATCCTATAGCAAGTCACTCTCTGTTATTCCCCCATCCCCATGGACGATGCTCTGTGTTCCAAAGAGTTTTGTACTATTGTGCCATCAAGTTTGTGCAATGAGGTGTCCTCTGAGGTCCACAGGTCAAGTTCTTGAGAGGGCCACTACTCGAAAAAATGAGTTGGATCAGGAGAATACAAAAGTGTCAGGCGACAGAAGACGACCGCAAAGTTCGTGGTTTTGATCCACTGGCTATGCGCAACCAAATGCCACAAATTCTCCACTCATAAATGACAAGAGCAATTACAAGGGAGAGAGAGACAGAGAGTAGGGTCGTTTCAATGGAACTGCAAACGACGTCCTTCCTATCTGCAACTCCGTCGTCATGCAGGACACGTTGTCGTTGGTCTTCAGCTTAGTTCTATTATTAGTCGATGATCTTTGTTGGTCATCATTGTAGAAACTGGCTCAAGATTCACGGTCTTGGAGTTCCACGTCGCCTTCTCTAGATTGAGTTACGGAGGAGAGTTCCACGGAGAAATGGCTTCATCTTCTTCACCATTCTGTTGTAGAAGGCACATGACATACACAGGCAGAAAGCAAATACATCCGGCTAAGCTTCACTGAATCCGCTTGATTGTTTCTTAAGCTTGTGGATATATATGAGATCTTAAACGGCCTACATCAACTATAAGAACTCGGCCAGGCTGGTCCTCAGCGTCTGGTTGGCGAAGATACGATTCAAGCTCTCAGACGGATGAACTGAATCCCAGAACACAAACTTGTTTGGGTCCTCACACGTGAAATGGCTCCATTCGTTGCAGAAGTAGCCCATCTCCATTCTTCCCGTCCCGCAGCATCCTCGAATCGCGTTCTCGAATCCTGCAACACATTGCTTGCTTTTACCTGCAGATCTCCTCCAGCAGATAAGAAAGAAACATGTCGGAGACTCACCATATGAGGATGGATTCTGTACGACGTGGAGGAACAAGTCATACGTGGGAGTAAATCTCAGCTTGAGCCCCGGGGATGAAGCGCACAGCCTCTCTATCAACGCCTGTAGCTTCATGTTGAAGTCAATGGCCACCTTGTTGTACTGCTCCATGCACTCACCGTGGCCGAGGAAGTTGGTGGCCCGCTCCGACGGTAGGCACCCGAAGGGGCTGAGCCCTGTGAAGGAGATCTTGCGAGCCCCCTGCCGGTGGAGCTTGGTGAGGAAGCGAGCGGCGAGGCCGATGAGGAAGTCCTCATACTCCTCCACCGTGAACTGCTTGCTCCGGCTGCTCGTCGGCGAGTAGTAGTTCTCGATGAAGTCGTTGGTCCCTACGCTGACGATGTACACGGCCTCGTGGATGATGTGCATGGCCTTCTTCCTCCCCACGTAGTGCGTCAGCCGCTTCTTGTACTCCTTGAAGTACTCCATCTCTTGCCACAGAGGTATCACAGACTGCGCATGAGCATCCACAGTTAGGGCGTCGTAAGTAGAGGTTGCCGGTGGGGTGTGGAGGAAAGACTCGTCGATGTGTCGTGTCGTATTGGGTTGACAGCAGATGTGACTCGTAATATTCATTCAATTCAACGACCAACCTGCACATGCCACGACTCCGGGCATGGCTTAAGTCGCGACAGGCACGCGACGAGAGTCACGCCGTCGGTCGCGACGCGATTTAGATCGCGCACCGTAGGCGCTGTGGCGGGCTAAAAGCCACGAAACTACGTAGCTAAATTGTCGGGCGCGGTGTCCTAAGAAGGCCATGGAGGACGGACTCACTAGCACGTCGGAGGTGGCGGTGTCGAGCCCGGTGGCGGCCGATGCGAAGCACACGCCTGTGGCGAAGTCCTTGATGGAGTAGGCCGGGTCGAGGTAGGCGGGGACGGTGGGCGGGAGGCCGAGGGACTCCGAGACGAAGTCGGTCGCGAGGCGGCCGTTGCAGAAGCGGCCGGTGGCGCGGCCGCCTGGGAAGTCGCGTCCGTAGGGAGGAAAGTTGGCTCTGGCGATGGTCCGGACGTAGTTGTTGTTGCCAGCATCGACGGTGGAGTCACCGAAGACGATGATGGCCGGAATGCGTGAGGGAGCGGCGAGGGAGGGGAATAAGAGAAGGAAGAGGAGGAGGCTGAGGACCATCGTTCGGTGGTACAACAGCAACTAGAGGTGTGAAGAGTGGGGGATTGCTGGTCTTTAAATAAGTGGGATACATTAATCGAAGGACGTGAAGATACTTCATTTTGGTGCAGTAAATTGGCATTCTAGAGAGAGATTGTTGTGTGTTTTCTGATACTTCCACCGCTGAAACAAAGATGGGATTTACATGGCACCAACTTGTGATGTCGCAGTAATTGCTACAATCAAAGGCGACATTTTTTGGTCCGTTGTTGTCAACTTCTGCTTCAGAATGATTCAGTCTGCCTCCACAATAATTCATTTGAAAGGTTTTATTGTTGGTTGGTCACTTAATTTCCTACTCTCTCTCTCTCTCTCTCTCTCTCTCTCTCTCTCCCTCCCTCCCTCAGAGAGAGAGAGAGAGAGAGAGAAATGAGGAGTCGTACGACTACTGCATGGGCAGCTGAAAATTAACTTCAGCAGCAAAGAGGTTATGCAGTCAACAGTAAATAGTACAACCACAGTCATACACGTAGACAGCCTTTTCAATCGACCTATTGGATTTGTCCCACCATTCATGTCTTGCTCTGCAAGTAGATGCAGTTCCTTTCCTTTTTCTATTTCTCCACCTGTGTCCGTCTTGTTTTCTCCTCTTCCCAATCAATTGCAAATCCCATCGTAATCATCATAATCATCTTCACACACACACACACACACACACACACATTCTTATACGTGACTTGTTGTAGTATATTTCAACCTTCAAGTATCGTTAATTTTATACATTATTATTATATTTAGGATCAAGTTTCATCACTTACAATTATATTTAGGATCAAGGTTCATCACTTGTCGGTAATACCAATTCATTTGAACTTCTATTTCTAGATCTTAAAGGAGAGTTCTAGATCTTAAGCGTTTTCTACTTCTAGGATTTCATAACTACAGTAGCCACCAATTTGTGATATAGCTTTTTAAGGTATGTCTCCATTTCTATAAAAATATTTATTATAAATTTTTAATTTTTTGATTTATTATATAGTTACAGTTTTAGAGTTAGATTGATGTTTATCATTCTAAATAGTGTTATGAAAACTTATTATTTTACTATCAATATTTTAAGTATTCTTTATAAAAATAAAATCCTTATCTAGAACAATATGTTATTTTCACCTTGTTTATTTTGTTTATAACAAATTATAATTCATCCATATAATGTTTTTTCACATTTGAGCTTATAAAGAGACCCACAATATATGTAGAAAACTAGGTGTAGAGGAAATTTTTCATAATAGGTGATGGACTATTATTAAGGAAAATTCAAAAATAGTGCATTGCATAGATGCACTAGTCAAAATGATCTTAAAATTTTTAAAAATTTTAAATAAGACACTTATAGACATATGTCACTAGTTTTCTATTTTAGAGAATTTTTTATTATCTTTTATGAAAGTTTGAACATTCGAATAATATTTTATTTTATTTTTATTTTCTTCCTGTTTTTGTCTATTTCTTAAAAATTATAAGGCATTTATATAATATTTTTCACATTTGAGCTTCAAATAGGTCAACAATATATGTAAAAAAATTGATAAAAAAAATTCTCAATAGGTGATGCATTGTTATTGAGGAAAATTCAAAAACATTGCAACACATAAACACATTATTTAAAATGATCTTAAATTTTTAGAAAATATTTAGATATGTCACTTATAGATATATGTTACTGGTTTTTTTATTTTAAAATTATTTTTAATATTTTTGTAATTTTTTTAGCATCTAAACAATTTTTTTTCCTATTTTTAATTATTTTTTATATTTTAATAAATTATAATTTATCCATGCAATATTTTTTCACATTTGAGCTTTTAAATAGGTCAAAAATATATATGTAAAAAATTTTGTTGAGAAAAAATTTCTACTAAATGATGCATCATTTTTTGAGAAACATTAAAAAAATAGTGCATCACATACATGCACTGTTCAAAATGATCTGAAATTTTTATGAAAACTTTGAATATAACACTTATGGGCATATAACACTGGGTTTTTGTTTTAGAGATTTTTTAGTATTTTATGGATTTTTAATAGTGTGTCAATTTTAATTTTCTCCTTATTTTTTCTAGCCAGATAATTTTTCATTGAATTATTAAATTTAATCCCTTTTGACTTTAAACAAAAAGTAATCATGTCATTAAATACTTATTATATGTGTAGAATATCCTAAGATAGTTGCAAGAATGTTGATTTAAGTATAGGTATGCTTTTTATTTATATAAATTTTTAAATTTCATCTTTGCAATTCCATTTGTTGGTACTTATGAATCAGATCATTCTAACGATAAAGAGGGGTTGAAAAGTCATCTTAGTTGGATAATTTCAAAATGAAGTTTTGTGGATCATTTTTCTCGTTATGTCATGGAGCCTATTAAGAAAAATTGGTCTCGTTATCATCGAGTCATTTGAATATTATAAAAAATATTATATTTAATTATTTATTTTTAGATATCCCTAATATTCACATATCTCACGTATTAATATTGTCAATTATAGAACGATGATGTAAGAATAATAATTTTGTAGTGAATGGGGTGAAATTATCTTTTTCTATGTCTAATGTATCTCTTTCTACCAAATAGATTTGAAGACATATAGATTTGAAAAGTATCTTATACATAAATATTTTTTTATTTGAAGAACCAACCCATAGAAATTTGAAAAGGTTAATAATAAATTTGCATTCATGTGATGATGATGAGGAATTAATGATAGACTTTTATTGAATATATGCATTATATATTTTTGCCTATAGATTATTCTATCAAAGCAACTATAGATTAAAGTAGTCTTTAGTATCAAACATTGCTGATTTAAAAATTTTGAATAAGTATAATTGGTCTATGATAATTAATTTATTTAATTCTGAGATGATTCTAATAATGGGAGAAAGAATAAGGAGATTTAAGAGAAACGAGATTCCGATTATTGATTATTTGAAAGGTTGTCTGCCCATAACTTATGTATCGATATATAGTTTATAAATTCTTATACCTATTTTTTATATAATATGATTTGGTCCAAACATATTTTTGATATTTGATATGGGTGATTCTATGAGCACGTCATATGCTTTAAATCATCAAATAAATTAGAATTTTCAAGATTGTGAAAATGATCTATTCCTACCTTGCATTGAAAAATAATAAATAAATGATATTAACAATATCATCTAATAAAGTAAGCACCTTGTTTTCGAATCAAATTTAGATTTATTATTGTTGCTTTTTTTTGAAAAACTATCTTAATAATTGTATTTCATTATTTATAAATTATTAAAGAGTTAAATCTTATATTCTTATGAGGCACCAAATGTTGAGATATCTGCTAAGGTACCAACAGTTGAGGAGCCACAACCTACTAACTGACTGTATACTATTAAGTTATGTTTCTTTCACAAGCCATAATAAATTTATTTCTTATTAGTCAAACAACTCAAACCTTTGATACATGTATGAATGATGTTAAAGAATAACAGAAGTCACGTGAACCTCAACAATCTAAATGCTAAAGCTACAATATATATATATATATATATATCTTGAGATTTGGCTAATGTAGCTTATAAAATGGTGCGAAAATGATTTGTATATAGTGCGAAAATGATTTGGCTAATGTAGCTTATAAAATATATATAGTGCGAAAATGATTTGACTAATGTAGCTTATAAAATATATATAGTGCGAAAATGATTTGGCTAATGTAGCTTATAAAATGGTGCCCAAGCAACTTGAAAAATTCTTAATAATTTGTATAAGATACAAAAAGAGGATATCCGAATAAAACTTTTTTAATCTTATAGAGTATCGAGAAAGATGAAGTTATTTCTGGTAGGAACGAGTCGACACTAAGAGGGAGGGGGGTGAATTAGTACAGCGGTAAAAACATCAACTTCGTAAAATCTTTCATTCAATAAAATCGTTTTCGGAAAGATGATAACTTGAAATACGTTCGTAACGATGTGTAGTTAGAGTAAAGAGGAAGTATGACGGTTTGCAATAAATGTAAATAGCAAAGCAAAAATGCAAACCAGATTTTATAGTGGTTCGATCGTCGTGACCTACATCCACTCCCGATTCTTTTTCCGTCGAGGCTATCAGCATCCATTAACGATCTTCCTTTAATGGGCGAAGACCAACTATCTTTTTACACCCATCTTCTTATTTTCATAGGTTTAGGAGATAATCTTTTACAACCCTCTTTTAGAAGGTATTCCTCTCACACCTCCCTTAGAACTCTCTTTAAGCTTTGTGAGGAGGGAACTCAACTTTCTAAGGTTTACAATTTTAGAATCATAAAGTTTTGCTCAATCTTTCTTGCTTCTCTATACAGGAATAGCTGGGGTATTTATAGATCCCAAATGACTTCAAAACTTGAAACCAAAATTTAAATCTCCGAGATTTCAGGGTACGGGTGGTACCACCGCCTGTAGCCTAACACTAGGCGGTACCACCGCCCAGTCTGACGGTACTATCGCCTAGGAGATTGTGTATGAGTGGTACCACTGCCCGGACTGGCGGTACCACTGCCTAACAGCCTCGGAGACCAAGTTTTTCAAGTTTTTCAACTCATAAGCGGTTCTACCGCCAATTCTAGCGGTGCCACCGCTTGGCCCAACATTTGGGTCATTGAATGAGCCTCCCAATGAGCCCAAATCACTCCTAATTTAGGCCTAATTGGCTCCTTATTGAGTTGACATGTTTTACCCCAATACTGCCTCAATTAGACCAAAAACCTACTTCGATATAAACAAATGATTACAAAGCATAAATCCTTTGTCTGGCATGTCATTGGTTCATCCGGCGCTCGTCCGATCCTTTGGCACATCGTCTTCCCCTTCAGCATGTTGACTCCTACAACTTTTGATTATTGAATCTCCGATTTGGATGATGAAACCAATTCAGAATGCTTGTGATTTATTTCGCGTTTTGAGTGACGCAGGATGCTTCGATCGGGATGAGACAATTAAAGCAGGAAGAATCATGTTGGGCTAATAGAACATGCCAGAAGATTGGACGTCGAGCTAGAGGATCGGTCGACGTATTAGCAGAAGGCTTCGAGCCATGAATTCGGGCATCGGGCTAATAAGAGCAGATATTGAGCCAAGAATATCGGAGCTGCGGAGGTCAACTGGTCGATTGGGCAATTGGCCGCAAGAGAGGACGATGCGCCGAAGAATCAGACGAAGCATCGAGGGATCAATGACATGTTGGACAACATGATTCATGCTTAGTATTAATTGTCTAGATCGAAGTGTATTTTTACATATGCAGGATTAACTACGATAGCAAGGTATAAAGCAAAATTAAGTCTCGAAGTCAAGGACATGATTTCGTTGGGTGTTCGAAAGTTTGTCAGAAATCCATACGTTCGTCGAAAGTTCTACAAGAACTAGTCGAGAAGTCCAGGAGCTTGCCAAAGAAGCTCGTCGGAACTCGCCAAGAAGATCGTCGTGAAGTCTAGGAGCTTACCGGGAGTCCGTTGGAACATTGTCCGAGAGTTCGTTAGAAGATCACCGGAAGCTCGCCCGAAGAAACCAAGACATACAGACTTGTTTAGCTTAGTAAATATCTTAGATTTCATAGTTAGCACGTAATTGGGTTTGGATTTGGGCTAGCCCAATTAGGGGCCAGTTGGGCCTATGTAAGGACTATGTTGGGCCCAATGAGAGGCCCAAACAATGTCCCAAGAAGTGGCACAGTCTCCGAGACTGTGTTAGGCAGTAGTACCGCTTGTCTAAGTGGTGGTACTGCCTAGTGTAGTGTCAGTGTCAAACTAACACTGGCGATGGTACCGCCCGTACTCAAGAAACCCGGGATGAGATATTTTTAGACTCCAAATTTGAATCAACTTGAGGCTTATAAATACCCGTCTCATCCTTGGTTAACAAACACAAGCACAGAGAGTTTTAAAGTGAGAAAACGCTGTAGAAACCACTTGAGAAATCCCTCGTCTAGCTTAAACTTAGAATTCTATTTAGAGAGGACTGTGTGTGTTTGTAAAGGTTGACTCCTAAACCTGTGAAAAAGGAGAAGAGGGGTGTAAGAAGGAGGTTAATTTTCACCTATTAAAGGAAGATCGATAGTAGATGCCGGTGGCCTCAATGGAAGAGGAATCGGCGGAGTGGATATAAGTCACGATGACCGAACCACTATAAAAATTTGGTTTGCGTTTTATTTGTGCAATTTACTTTAACCGCAAACCTCCTTACTTGCTTTACATCCACTAGGCTCTTCGTGCACTTTCAAAGTTATTACCTTTACAAAACGATTTTTCGTCAGAATCGGTTTTAATCGAAACAACGAAGTTTTGAAGACATGATTTTACCGCTGTACTAATTCACCCCCCCCCCCCTTTTAGTGCCGCTCTTGATCCTAACACTGATCTCCTTGGCACAATGGCCGATCCATCGGCCCGATGCCCGAATTCACGACACGAGTCTTCTGCCGACACATCAACCGATCATCCGGCTCGATATCCAATCTTCTGACATGTTTCACTCCGGCCTAATATGATTCTTCCTGTTATAATCAATTTGCCTCTTCTTGATTAAAGCTAGTTTTACGTCACTCAAAAAATAGATTAGATCAAAAATTCATTAATTGATTTTATTATTAAATAATGAGATTCAACAATTTCAAATGAAAAGGCAATAATAATCTTATGCAAAAAGACAATGATTTTAAGCAAGCTGAAATCCTTGACTTAAAGTTCCGTTTTACTTAGAGTTTTATTGTACATAAATAATTTTTGTTTGTCTATTAAATATAATGTAATTAGCCAAATTATTTGATTTTTTTTAATATTATAGTTTATTAACTGAAATAATCTAGGGAAACAACGTATGTTACCTGAAGTTGATATATTTTAATAGTATGATAGACAATGAAATAATAGACACCTATGTCAATATTCTAATTACGAAGACATATAATGTTTTTTAAGGATCTTGTGTATCGTTAATAGTAATGTATTAAAAATTCAAGGCATATTTAGTATTATTGATTTTTTTAATCTAGCATAGAATTTATAGGTTACTATTTTTTTCTTATTGTTTCATAAATACATCAACGTGTGTGGTCCTATTATTTAGATAGTTCAACAAAACTCATGAAATAAGCCAATTAAATATATTTTTATGCTGCTATATAATAAGAAAATGGAGCATTAGCACTTTTGATTGTTGATATGTATAAGAAGATTTATACGTACTATAATTTAATGTCTAATGTAAAATATAAGATTAGAAGTTATTATAAAATGATAAATGTTTAGCAGAAGCCTTTTAGATCTTTTGTTTCTATAAATAAATTTAATGAAGTTTGTTTCCAACGTTGCAGGTGAACACATTGAAGCATATAAGTGACACAAATCGAAAATTATTGTATCCCAAAATTATGCCAATAATCAAATCAAAGAGATAATAACAAAAAAAATATAGTCTATCCAAAGATTATTATGCATAGCCTAAATCAAAAGGATAGTTACTATTGATGAAAATAATAGAAGATAAGAATAATTATTGAAGAAGCTTTATTGAACAAGTGAAGAATTTTATTGAAGAAATGAAAAAGAATTTTTCTCAATAGAACAGAGAGATTTCCTCGTACAATTGGAAAATCTTATCTTCTATCAACTATAAACATTCAATCATTGATTAATTAACCAATTAATGACTTTTGCATGATCTAGGAATGATTGTTTTGTATTTATTATGAAGTATATTGAGCATTTACTATTTGGATTTCATGTGTTATTCTTCCATTGGCAAATGAAGGAGTTTCGATTGTAAATTGTATGATCAATTTTTTATGACACAAATTTTTTTACAGATAATTTGCTTCTTAGTTTCTATAAAGTTGCATGTATCTGGTGGAAATTATGCATGACTTTATAAATCTTGTGCAATATAGAATGTCAGTGTACATGATCAATTTTGTGAAGAATAAGATTCTCCAAAAATTTTGATATTCTAAAATTATATAGATAATTAAAGTTTTAGTCATGTAAAAATATTTCTATAATATGTATCCTACTATGTAAATAGAATTGTATAAACTATAGATATATTCTAGTGTTTTGAGATAGTAAAAAGTATTTTTCTAATATTGATGAAACTGTGTATAAGTCAATGTTGTTAGAAAAAGAGCATTTGAGTGTGTCATTTTTTATTTATAATAAAATATCATACACTCAGGTAATATTTTTTGATATTTGACTTTTTATATATGTCTCAAACACATGGTAAAAATGTGGCCTTCAGAAAATATTTTGATATACTATTTTTAGCTATAGCACAAAAACAGTGTATTGCATAGCAAGACTTGAGAAAATGTCATAAATTTAGAAGATGCATTTGAATTGGATCCACATGGATACATCTCAATAAAAAATTTTTGATATTTTTTTGTTTTACTCAGTTCCTACATTGTGTGTCATTTTCTTTTTTCTAATTTTTTAGAATCTTTTTTAAAAATTCATATACTAGTATAATATTTTTTTGACATTTGAGCTTCAAATTAGGTTATAAACAACTGAAAAAAATTTGGCTCTAAAAAATATTTCCTTATATACGATACATTATTTTTGACCGAAGTTAAAAAAGAGTGTATAGCAACAAGACATGTCAAAATGTCTTGAAATTTTGATAATACCTTTGTATTAGATTTATTTGAACATATTTCTATTTAGGAAATTAGTTTGATATTTTTCTGAATTATTCTATTCTTGCACAGTATATTATTTTCTATTTTTTTCAAATATTTTTAAATTATATATATGTATATATATACATATACATATATGTATATATATACATATACATATATGTATATATATGTATATATGTATGTGTGTGTCGCTTATTACCGGTAAGACTAAAACAGTTACTAGGATGATAATAAGATATAGTTCATATGACACAATTATATAACGATAAAATATAAAGCGATAACGATGAGATAATGGCAGTCTTACCAAAGAAAATAATGAGAGGTTTGGACTTTACAGATGTTAAAGTTCAATAAAATTACCCAAGGAAATAAAACGTCAACGGGTCAAGAGACCTCCAAGCCAATGTCGTCTACCTTATCACTGGAGTTGCAGAAATATCAATCTCCCGCTGGCCGACGAGTCCACTTCCGAACGATTGACGTACACAAATGATATTTATGATGTTAAAAGCCCATAAAACTTGATGGCCACTCATTGTTATTATCATGTACAGAGCTAACGCCGCTTACTTCTCCACCTAAAAGGCCAAACCAAATCCCCGCTCTCGATATATGTACATATCATCCTCGCTTTTGCCGCCATCCATTCTCCGTGAACACCTGCTACTGCTAACGAGACATCACTTCCAAGGAGAGAGATCTACACCAAGATAGATCGAGCGATGGGGATCGCAATTGAAGGAGTCAACGACAGCAGCATCCCTCACGTCCTCATGGTGTCCTTCGCCGGCCAAGGCCACCTCAACCCCCTCCTCCGCTTCGCCAAGCGCATCGCTGCCAAGGGCCTTCTCGTCACCCTCTGCTCCACTGACGACATTGGCTACCGCATCTCATCCTCCACCGCTGACTCCGCCCTCGGCGTCCCCAAGCCCGTCGGCCGCGGCTTCGTCCGCTTCGAGTTCTTTTCTGATGGCCTGCCCGTCGATGACCCCCGCCGCAAGGACCTCGACGTCCTCATGCCCGCCATCCGGGCCACCGGCCCACCGGCCCACCGGCCCTCGTCGACCTCATCCGGCGCCAGGCTGACGCCGGCTGCCCGGTGTCGTGTATCATCAACAACCCCTTCTTGCCGTGGGCGCTCGACGTCGCCGCCGACATGGGCATCCCCGGCGGGGTCCTATGGGTCCAGTCCTGCGCCGTCTTCACCACGTACTACTCTTACTACCACTCACTCGCCGAGTTCCCCACCGAGGACAACCCGGACGTGACGGTTAATCTGCCGGGCCTGCCGCCGATGAAGCCCGATGAGCTCCCCACCTTCCTCCTCCTGTCCTCTTCCTTTAAGCCGCTGAGGAAGGTGATCCTGGAGCAGTTCGGGAACATCTCCAAGGCGTCGTGGGTGTTCGCCAACTCCTTCGAGAAGCTCGAGCGCGAGACCATCGACGCCATCTCCCACCGGCTGCAGCTCATACCCGTGGGGCCGCTGGTGGAGCCGGACGACAAGTCGCAGTCGAGCATCCGGGGCGACCTGTTCAAGGCGGCCGACTGCATGTACTGGCTCGACGCCCAGGCGCCGAGCTCGGTCGTGTACGTGTCGGTGGGCAGCATCGTGGTGCTGAGCGAGGAGGAGATGTCGGAGCTGGCGTGGGGGCTCAGGAAATGTGGCCGGCCCTTCCTGTGGGTGGTACGTCGCGACACGCAAGCGCTGCTGCCGGAGGGGTTCATCGAGGAGGCCGGCGACCGGGGGCTGGTGGTGGAGTGGAGCCCGCAGGACCGGGTGCTGGCTCACCCCGCCGTCGCGTGCTTCGTGACGCACTGCGGTTGGAACTCGACGCTGGAGGCGCTGACCGCCGGCGTGCCGGTGGTGACGTACCCCCAGTGGGGGGACCAGGTTCCGGACTCCAAGTTCCTAGTAGAGGCCTACGGCGTCGGGGTGCGGCTACGGGCGCCAGCCACGCGGGACGAGGTGGAGCGGTGCGTGGAGGCGGTGACGCAGGGGGAGGGCGCGGAGGCGATCAAGACAAGGGCAGCAGAGTGGAAAGAGGCAGCGGCAAAGGCGGTGGAGGAGGGAGGGTCGTCGGACCGCCACATCCAGGCCTTCGTGGACGAGATCAGGAAGAGAGCCTCCTGCAGCGGCGACAGAGCTGCAGTTTGACATCCCTGCCGCTACGAGATGCTCATTACGTGGGTGCCAAACTCCAAAGTTACCGTCACTCGTATCGGTCTGTATTAAGTACGTGTAATATCTTTTATCTACTAAAATTACGTGTAACCAATCGCATCGCATCGCATCGCATCCATGTACTCGTTTCGAGATTCGTGCGAGTCGATCTTGCAATTGTCCTTTGCATCATCAATTCATGTGATTCGGTCCAACCATAAAGATACTGAATTGGTTTTCTGCGGCTACGGAGAGTTGCAGATTGGAGTCGCCGACCATTTTGATGGCGATCTTTCATGTCAAGCTTGTCACGGGAATAATCCCATGTGCTACCATTCTACATATGATGACGTCAAACCAACCGCATTTTTATTCACATCAACTATTATGTGCTTTTCCATATAGTGATATATATATAATATTATTTTTATGAGCTAATATATAAGGATGGTGAAATCTAATGCTAAAATCTCCAGCATTTAAGTTGTCGCAATGTTAGTTGGTGGGGATTGCCGTTAATGTGGCTCAACTTGGGCCATAAATTATGTCGTACCGAGTCCACGAGATTGTCGCGTGGGTCAGTTGCGTCTTGATGTGTCTCAATGAATGGATTGTTTCGTCAAATAGACTCAACTCGCCGAGATTACCACCGATCTCCACGTCAGAGTCCTTTGACTGGCATTGATTCCGTGTACGTCACGCCGTTGGGCGGCGACACGTAGCGCCCTTCGCCGTCGTCAATCTTGCCTTGAGGTTGACTTGAGCAAATCGACGGTACACGTATCGTATAATTTCTCTGATACGGCAAACATGTCGCCGTCGTACAGAAGCAGAAGAGTACACGAAGTGGCCGCCATGACGACTCCCTTCTCGAGCTGAAGGCCTTACACTTGTATGTGTTCCCTGCGATCTGAAGTAGAGAATTGTGTTCGGAGACCAAACACAAGAAGATACCTCCTTTTTGTTTCTTTGTTGTTGCTGAGAGAATTCTTTGATGCTTTTTATAATAGGAAAAAAATGAAATCCAAACAAAAACATGCAAAAGCAACGGTGGGATTGTTTTCCGTATGTAAGACGACAGCTGAGTTTGAAATGAACGACAAGTCTTCAGAGATGCCGTGGAGGATTGGCCGAGCGCAGAATTGGTGGAGGCTTGTCACCATGCTTTGCTAAACAACAGATTAATGTCTCTTTCTCTCTCGCACCAATCTAGAAAACGATGAGCGTAAAGTCTCAGGACGGTGTTTTAGACAATGGATGAGCGGTGTCAAACTCTGCCGTATGTCTTGCTACCGCCATGGCAAGTGCTACATAGTCGTCGTTTCACCCACTCACAGGCATTCTTTTTCTCATGCACGTAAGTGCTATCATCATCAGACCTTCGATGAGTCTCACATTCTTCCAGCAATGGCTTCCCCCAACTGGTCTCACAAAGGCTGCTGCTGCAAGCAGCCTCTTCATGGTCAATTCTCACAGTCAACATAACAGTTGGTGAGAAAGGAAGAGTCGTCAATGGCTTCCTTCCTCCCTGGTCGCCTGAGGGAAGCAGTCATTAATGCTCACCGGGGACCCTCTTCCTCAATTCCTAATTCCAATACGCCACCTCCTTCTTTCTTCTCCTGTCGCAGAATTCCTGCTCCTCTCACGCCCTTTTTCCGCTCGCCTTTGGCTTCCTCCGCGATGCTTCCTGGGTGGCTGGCGCATGCAGCAAACTCCGTGGTGGAAACGACGTCACCAAGGTTCATTCGCCAGTCAAACTGAGGCATCCATCGACTCTGACCTGCCTGCATATAAAGCAACCCCACTCCCAAGCCCCATGCATCATCTTGCAGCAGTCACTCGCCTGTGCAACAGCCATGGCCGCGAGGTGCAGGTCTCTTCTACTCTTTGCTGTCCTCGCTTTGGTGCTGGGTCTCGTACTCACGGCGCAAGCTCGGCCTCTGAGCGTTCTCAACCCACGCGGCGCGGGTGACGACAGGGTTGTCGACTTCCTTCTCGGAGAGATCAAGATCAAGACCGGAGGCGGAGGCCATAACATGGCTGGCTTCGACTGGAAGGCGGTCAAGGATTCCGGGCCAAGCCCAGGGATCGGTCACTAGGGATCTCCATTTCCTGTAGCACCACCGTTGATTCTGTTTCTTGTCGAGTGTGGCACTTTGTGACTCGGATATTATCCATTGAATTGATTTGTTTATAGGTTTAATTAATGTATCTCATAAGATGAAATAGTTTATGATTGATTGCTTCTGTCGTTAGATTCACATAGTCGCGAGTGGAGGACGTGACACACCGTCTGTCTCAGCACCTCGAGCCGTGAGTTAAAGGGGTCTTGTACGTATAGGGAGTAGAAAAGTGGGGACGTTCGACCATGCTTCTACTTCTCCTTCTCCTGCACTCCCTGGGAGACGAGTCTCCACTGTAGAGGAGCAGGTCAAAAGAGGAAGAAGAAGAAGAAAGGTGCAAGAATATGATTCCACAATCATTGTGTGGCCCGAGAGAGCAGTGTGACATCTCTCTCTCTCTCGGACAAAAGGGAACCCCGCGCCACCGAGGAGGAGGAGGAGGAGGAGAAGTGGGTGGGATCTCTTCTTTCCACTCTGACGAGACATGTCCATGAGTATGTCTCCTCGTTTGGCATGCGTGCGCGATTCTCAAAGCAAATGGGATGCCAGCCGAAGCTTAATGACACTGATAATGCTTGAAACAGACATCAAATGAGCTTAAATCATTATCTTGCTTACATCCATCATCGGGTATGAAAAGGCCAGTGAAGTGGCTACAAAGACGGTGGTCCAATTGCACATATAATTGTACCTGAAGCATGACGGATCGCTAAGTGTGCAGCAGATACCAATGCATGTGATCTCATCACTCTAAAACAGCTACAAGCTTTGGTCCAGAGATGGCCTGGGCTCAGTTCTCTGCGACTCCCCAGCTGCTTCCCTCGTTGCCCAGTGCTTCAGAAGGGAGCCGATCTCACCTCCACCATCCTGTCCGTGCCAAAGGAAAAGACAGAAAGGAAAAGGCGAGAGTGGACTCGAGGACAAGACATGGCTGTTGCATCGTCCTTCCTCTTCTTTCTCCTACGGTTTAGCTGTCGCAAAAGGCTTGTAGTAGAACAAAAGAGGCTTTGATTTATGCCACATCACAGGAGTACTCATATGGTTTATCGTTTTAAGATCCCTGTTACCTACAAACAGGACATCAGTTCAACTCCTCTTATGCCAAAGAGAAGTAGAGATACAGCCTAACCTATCAGTGTTTGTTGCCATTTCTGAGACCATAGAGAGAGACGGAGAGAGAGAGAGCAGTAATGGGAGAGGAGTGAACATGCATTGATGAGAAGTGAGAGGTGGATAACAACTAGTTGGGAGGATGATGGCAGTGGGTGCGGTGTTTCTTCAACATACAGATGAAAACAACATTCTTCAGAACAAAGATGGACAGAACAATGCTAATGCCAGCATCTCTGAATCTTCTTCTCATTTCCCCTCCCCTTTCTTCTGCTTCACGGCCACCTGAGTCCCAACCAAAATTGCTCCGAAGTAGCAGACACGGGATGCAGTGAGCTGCCATATCTCCTGGGAACAGCTAGTTCATGATAATTACATCGTAACAGGAGCGAGGACCGCATGCTATACGATCTCCTCACTCCCAGTGGCTTTCTTGGCGGTGCAGTTTCTTAGAAGGGCGATTCTCCGGCGAAGGCGACGCCGAGGGCTGATGCGTTGCCCACGAATCGTCGCCGCTCGACGAGCTCTTGCAACTGAAGCAGGAACCAATCACCCAATTGGGACTATGTGGGGAAGAGTAGTTGACGTTGTAGTAGGAAGAGGAAGTGGAATGCTTGCGCTTGAGGCCGAAGAGGCCACCACCGTAGACCATCGATTCCATGATGAGCTGATAACATTCTTCGACCTTTTCCTGTAGCTTTCTTTATCGGTTTGTGCAGTTTAAGAACGAGACACTTAGGACAAGCAAACAGTCGGAGAAGCCAAACCTTTGGAACGTGGAGGAGGGAAATGAGGTGGTGGGTCACCTGGGAAACCGAGGCAGTGGCGGCGATGGCGCCTGCACCACCTTCCGCCGCGTGGAGTAATGCCGCCGCCGCCCACAGGGATGCAGGATATCGGACCCATCTCCAATCTTCAATAAGCCAATCCAAAGACGAAGTGGTGTAAATAAGAAATATTAAGCCTTTGATTGAAGAAAGGAAGCATTTTGATGAGCTCTCACCAGCTACGACGGACAGTAGAGCAGCCTCAGAGTCACCTTGCAACTCCTGGACACGGGCAGCGGAGGCGGCGGCGGTGGTGGAGATAGAACAGAGTCGAGGAAGGAGATGGTGGATAAAAGCGAGTGGAGTGACGGAATTCATCTTCCAGCTGAGCGCCGAGAGCAGCAGGAGCTCCATCCGCCGGATGGTCTTCGCCTCGAACACGTACCTGTTCTCCTCCGTTCCCGGTGGCGTCGCGACCTGAAGGTCGAGGAGAAGGGGAACCCGCGTCTCCTCCACCTTCGCCGCCAGGGACAGGGCGGCCACCGCCGCCAGGCGCCCCATCCATACCTTGTCCCTCTGCAGCCGGAGGCCTCCTGCAGCGGCATGAGGAAGGAAGCACCGGTCGAGGTAGTTGACGGCGAGAAACGTGGTGACGACAGAGAAATCGTGGCTCGCGGCGGCGTGCACCACCCACTCCACCACCTCCCTCCTCAACGACAGGAGGTACGCGTCATCACCACCGTCGCCAGGCAGCAGCTCAGGGCGGGTCTCCTCGTCTTTGGCCGCCAGAGAGCAGAGCACCTCCGCCCATTCCTCCTCCACCACCGCCTCCGGCTCTTCCAGAAGCGCCAGCATTGGCCTCTTTCGTTCTTCTTCCAGTTCCAAGCTCTCTTCCTGGCAACACAGAGGATCCAAAAGAGGCAAAAGAGCCATCTTTAGCTCTCTTCTTCCACTCCTTTCTTACCTCAAAACACCGCAGCGAACAGTGAGCGAGTGAGGAGAAAAAGGGAAGAGGAAAAGAGGGAGGGAGGCACTTCCCCTCATCCCCACCCCTCAAAACGCCCTCTCCGGTGTCTCCTCTCTTTCTCCCTACTGTCCACCTAGTATTGTGAGTGAGAGAAGTGGCGGCAAAGCCTGGTTGGAGAGCAGAAAAGGGTGGGTATTTTAAGGAAATGGTTGGGGTATCTCCGCGCCATGGCTGGCCGCTTTTTGTCGTCCCTCCATCTACTGTTCCTTCTCTCTCCCTCTACTTTGTGTATCCAAACAAAAACCTTCTACAGTACTCCTCAGCAATTCAGGTCATAGATGAAGCATCATCGTCATCAGAGAAGAGAGAAAGATAGATCAACGAGATCAAGCTTTAAAGACGTGAAACAATGGAAGGAGCAGGATCTGTGTTCATAAGGGGGTGGGGGGAGGGGAGGAGTGCAATGGACTGATTACGAGCCACTGATCTCTCTTGTCACCCGAACAGAGGTCATCATCAAGACCAACGCCTTCCAAATCCTCCACAGCAGTAAATGCCAAGGAGAAAGCGTCACGCAACTGTTCCGGAAAAACATACAGATGACTGCTGATCTCTGAATGCATCGAAGGAAATAAAGAAGAGCACAATTCCAAGTTTCCATGCTTCGCTGCGGCTGTCTTTGCTCTTCTCTACAGTAACCCGTGTGTTATGGTCGGAGGAGAGCTGGTCTCATGGTGTCACTCCTTTAGTGTCAGCTGCAGCATCAAGGTTTGGGACAATTACAGGAACATGCTTTCCTAATTAAACATAAAATAATATGACAAGGGAGATTTCCCAAACACAATTTTTTTTTAGGTTTTAAATGAAAGGTACTCTTATTTTTATTTCTTCCATATGATATCTTCGTGTAATCTTATCTTTTGCTATTGCTCGTCTTTCGTCACATTACCCGTTAGATCCTTCTCATGCAACGTGATCATAAACCTCCATGAAGGGGAAGAATGAAACTACAGTGGAGCTTCCTCTCTCTACTCCCTCACAAGACACACCATGCTAGGCTCGTTAGAACTAACCCGTTGCTGGCGTTGCTATCGCCTCCAACATGGAAGACCTATCCCATATGATCATCACCAGATGCCTTCTCGCCATGTCTTCCACAATCCGTGTGGCCTTCTCTCTCCTACGTACTAGCGTCACTTGCAACCTCACCTAATCAATCAATGACAATGAGCTACTTTGCCAAGCCAGGCGACATGGAAGGTATGTTATCGTTCTCATCTGGAGTTGCTTTACTCCCTTGATCGAGTGACGATGAGAGGCGAAAGTCGCGGATTATAGTTGTGGAGCATGCGAGTGAGCCAACATCGATGCTTGGGCACTCAATGCTGAGTGCGCTAATGGAATACCCTACTTCTAATTCCACCTATATCCTATATGCATGAATAAAGTATGATGTTATATTTTTATTTTCATTACTGCTATCGATAAGAGTCTAGCAGAAAGTAGATAATCTTAAAATTAAAACATGCTATCTTACTAAACAAAATGATAGGATTTCTATATATAGTGTTTTGACACCAGTACATAATTATAACCTCTAATCAAAGAAAAATACACACACATAACAAGACCAAAAATTATATACATAATATGCCCATAGGTCATTGTCCATATTTACGCTAGCATGCACTTGCATATGCTCACTTCCCTACCCAATCATTTGGGTGAGGTACTAGTATCTTTACGTATAAAATATTATCTATAACAAGTAATCACTCAGTAAGTATAAATATTTATTCAGGTGATCATATATTATATCATGTATATAATATTTTTAAAATCATTATTATAATATATTTAATGGTAAATAACTTATCCTATGACTTCTTTAGCAAGCATAACTCTATACATAGTATATACATAATAAGGAGATAAAATTCTATATAAAAATAATTTAAAATACTTATGTGTAGGAAATATAGTAAATTCATCAAGTTTTATACCTTATATCATAACATATATAAGCACTCTCAAACCGTATATCATAATATATACGTATACTCTTACGCAGCACGTCATAATACATATGTGTGTTTCCGCACCACATGTCATAGCATATACGTGCATTGCACTCACACATCGGACGTCATTATATATGTATGCATACAAGATATTTTTATCATAATTCATATTTTTTATGTTTATAAATTATATATATTCATATTTTGCTCATGACAAACATATCATTCGAAACATATTTTCCAAACTACATTATGTATATGATAATTATTTTGTAATGAATTAAACTTATATTTATCTGATTAAACTCAATATAAAAATGTAAATAAAATATTAGGTACCTTAATAATCAAGTGTGTAAGGAAGTAATACATCTATTCAACTTAGAGTAAAGAGTCATGAGATGTCTTAAGAGGTTATCTTGAGATCTAGGGTTCAATTTCATTCAGTCCCATTTCAATTTTTTTTTTCTATTAATATAATTCTAATATTGCAGCAAATTTAATTTGGTTAAACAAATATAATACTTTTGGTCTAAACTCATCATTTAATCTTATTTATATTTATAACACTCCTCTTTGATTTATATTTTTATTTATTTATTTATTATTCTATTCATGTCTAAGCACCTTATCATCCTCTATATACATGATGTTAAAAACTCAAAGTTCCTTAATCATGATCAAACTTATTTAATCTTTGAGATTTATTTAAGACCAATTAAAATTTAATCGTTATTTCTAGTTACTATATGCATGCTTATTATCATAACTTAATATATTCAAGTCCGCTAGCATACTTTAGCTTGTTGTGCTATGTTTAAAATAAACATTAATATTTATGTATGCTCAATCAATATTTCATAGATCACTAAGAATATTTTTTTTTTAAAAAAAATATATTTTAATATCAAAAGTTGAAAACATGAACATATCATTTATGATATTATGAATTTCATCATTGTCCTCCTAGCTCAATTCGCAACCAATAGGGTGAAAGTGATCGGACAAAAGTAGCCACCATGTGTTAGAAAATGTATATGTCCCTCTCCTATTTATACATATTACACGAGGGAGGATTTCCCTCAACAGATTAGAAGATTTCTCTCAATAAAATAGAGAGATTTCCTCGTATAGTTAGGGAAATCTCATTTGCTATCATCATGAATCAGTGATAAATGATAACAAGAAATGTTTATGAGATTTCATGGAATGAGAAACACTTTATGAGAAAAAAAAAGAAAGAAAAATGAGAGATCATATTTTAGAAAATAAAAAAAAAGAGAGAAGGTTTTTCTAAAACCCGCCCGATGTAATAATACTAATTGCGAATTAAATGCTCAAACTGAGCTCTGTTTTAATGCTTCTCCAAATATCATATGGAATCTATATTAGGAATTACTTTTATTATAATCCGTTACGATCATAAAAAAAAAGAATAAAATAAGCACAAATGCCTATCGGGAAGAAAAAGAAGAATTCAATTATAACAAGTAATAATATACTGAATAAATAAACATCGTTTATAAAGATCAGTTACATTATGCATGTACATAATATCTATAAAAGAGTATCATTGATACGAATGGTACATATCATATAATAATATTACCTAATGATGCTATAATCATCATACAATCATACATTACAAACAACTATGACTAACCAATGAATGCCGGTAATATTCGAACTTAGTTACACATGAAAAGTGAATGACGATTCCAATGACTTTACAAACTATGGACTTGGGTTTTACCATTCGGGGTCAATGATTTAGGCATAAAGAGTTGATAACCCTTTATTTCATCTATTAGAGCCTATGGATCCTTCGGAAGAAACTACGAGATTTCTGTCAAAGTAGTGTCTCGAATCGTGAGCTATATCTTAAGTAAATTATTATTAGTCATATCAATTCAAAGAGGATGGTTAAGAAGAAGTCACTAATATCTTTTTGAGAAGACATCCGATAAAATTAGAACGATACAGAGAAGAAATTAAATCCTACACGTAAAGAAAATTGGAATGATACCGATAAAATTGTTTCGAAAATATATTTCTCATACCAAGAAAAAGAAAAAAAAAATTATAGAGGCCAGAGAATGTTTGCAGGTTTTGAAAGATGATGATCAACTCGGAACGTCAGGCAACGTAAAGAACATTTGACTTCTGAACTTGACATTCGGTGTCACAGTCCACTCTTCTAGACAGTCCATTCCCTACTGCAGAACCAACCAAACTGAACGCTCCAACCCAGTCAACCTCAGATTCCCAGAACAGAACAAAGGTGTGGTATACATGCCTCGGTCTTGGTGGGGCAACGCACGAATCACTGTCACTCACATAGACCAGTCGTTGATGACACGTTCCACCACGACCAACTACGCCGGAGATCGCTGCGACTGTGGGAGCGGAAGACGACTTTGTGTTTCAGTGGACCACAAACGAGAGGTAGAAAGCTGAAATGGAGGATGACTCCACCATACACCGGTCTGCGACGGCGACTTCCACAACGCTTCATCTGCGTTTGGATCCAATGGTCTCTTGGCAAAAGATTAGAGGTCCAATGAGATGCTGGAAACTGGATCACCTTTGCGTGGCTCTTACAGATCAAGTGCTCGATCGTTGGTTGCAGCCAAAAACTATACTCGCTCTCTCTCTCTCTCTCTCTCTCTCTCTCTCTCTGCACTGACAGAGCCTATGGCGAACTCGTTACGTTTCGTCCTCTGCATGGCAAACCTGGAAGCAGTTCCTCGGAATCTTCTTGGATGGAGGAGTTGTGTTCTCCTTTGGAGAGAACCGGTGACCCGTACGTGTTGTAGTAGCTGATCTCAAATCGAGTCGAGAGTACCGCTGCGTGTTGCGACTGCCCCTTATGAACAGTCAAAAAGGGAGAAGTCTAATCTGAGCTCTTCATCTGCTGTGCGATAGCATCTTACTACCGCGTGGATGCACGCTTCTTGTCGTCGCAGTCTATGGTCTCTACGCGCACTCTCCCTTTGACGCGTCCATCTCTCTCTCTCTCTCTCTCTCTCTCTCCGTCATCGCTTTCGATCCACTTCACGCTCACGGTTTATAAACCCCACGACAGCGGCGGACTACGTCGAGCCCCAATCATCGAAATCTTGGTTACGCCGGCAGGTCCGCTAACAGTTGCCTCTCCGTCGCTGTGCATGGGCCAATCCGCCTCCAGCCGCCTCACCGACGCGCCTCCGGCAATGGGAGGCGTCTCGTTGACGAGGGACTACACCGCTGACCTCCCCGACGAGTGTCTTGCTCTCGTCTTCCAGTCCCTCGGCTCCGGCGACCGAAAGAGCTGCTCCCTGGTGTGCCGGCGGTGGCTCGCCGTGGAAAGCTGCAGCCGCCGCAGCCTCTCCCTCGACGCCCGCGCTGCACTGTCCGATGTGGCGCCCGCCATCTTTGGCCGCTTCGATGGCGTCTCCAGGCTTGCCCTTCAGTGCGGCCGCCGCCACGACAGCATCGGTGACGAGGCCCTCGCCCTCGTCGCGGTGAGCTTCCCCGGCCTGGTCAGCCTCAAGCTCCGTGCCTGCCGCGCACTCACCGTGGCCGGCATGGAAGCCATTGCCCGGCACTGCCCGGGCCTCCGCGAGCTCTCCGTCAGCTCCTGCACCTTTGGCGCCAGGGGCATCGACGTCGTCCTCCGCGGGTGTCCCCTCCTGGAAGACCTCTCCATCAAGCGCCTCCGCGGTCTCCACGACCCCTCCGCCACCGCCGATCTCGTCGCCGGTGCCGCCTCACTCCGCTCCCTCTGCCTTGAGGACCTGTACAACGGACAGTGCTTCGCGCCATTCATCGCCGGATCCCCAAACCTCAAGACGCTCAAGCTCATCCGCTGCTCCGGCGACTGGGATCCGCTCCTGCAGGACATAGCCGTTAAGGTCCCCTTGATCGTTGAGATACACCTGGAGAGGCTGCAGGTGACCGACAGCGGTCTCACCGCCCTGTCCGGCTGCATCGATCTCGAGATCCTCCGCCTCGTCAAGACGCCGGAGTGCACCGACGCAGGCCTCGCCACCATCGCGGACCGCTGCCACCGCCTCCGCAAGCTCCACATCGACGGCTGGAAGGCGAACAGTATCGGCGACGTGGGCCTCCAGGCCGTGGCACAGCGATGCACCGGCCTCGGAGAACTGGTCCTCGCTGGGCTCAATCCCACGTACCGGAGCTTGGAGCTCATAGCAAGCAACTGCGGCAGCTTGGAGCGCCTAGCTCTCTGCGGCAGCGAGACCATTGGGGATGCCGAGGTCGCATGCATTGCCTCCAAGTGCACGTCTCTGAAGAAGCTCTGCATCAAGGAATGCCCGGTGTCCGACCAAGGGATGGAGGCTCTCGCCGCGGGGTGCCCAAAGCTGGTGAAGATGACGGTGAAGAGGTGCTCCGGAGTGACGCCAGATTGCGCGGATCGGCTGGTGGCGAGCAGACACGGGAAGTTGGCGGTCAACCTGGAGGTCAACGACGGGTCGACCGACGACCAGCAACAGGAGGCAACGGAGGAGGGGAGTGCCTTGGAGGAATTTGGTATAGCGGCGGCCATAGGCGGCAGCGAGCTGCCACGTCCTCTGGTCGATGGTGTGGGCAGTCAGGGCAGGTGGCCGGGTAAGAAGAAGCGGGCGGGCTTTTTCGCCACCAGAAGGAACTTAGTGGCCTCTGCCCTAAGGAGATGGTCTCATGGAAGCAGCAATTCCAGTCACAGTCGTACGTGAGAGGGGAAGGGGAGCCCTCGGCTTTCTCAGCAAGTGTAGTATAAACCTTCGTGCTTCTCAACAAGTTGTAGAACTGCTGCTTAAAACACAGTGAAACATCAACAATAATAACATATTTTTCTTCATAATAACTTATGAAAGGAGGCTAAGAAGATAATTCGACAATGTGTTCGACGAAATGTACGTGAAAAGAGAAGCTTGTTCACAGCGAAGCTGCTCGACTGGTCGCCATTGCCCACTCTTCATGAAGTGAATGCTTGACCATCCAATTATGATGCTAAAATAGATGACTATTATAACAATTTTAAATAATATTTCGATATGTTATACACACCATATTGACTAAAAAAAAGGATAAATATTAGTCACTATTCATCAAACACAACAATCTTGAATCCTAGATGAGCTTACCTTAGTGGACTTCTCGCCCAATCTCTTCCTGTTGCTGTTGGGCTGCTTACCTCTAACCTCGGTAATCTGCTTGGATCGAGAGGGTCTGAGCGGAGGAAGTTTGCGTGAGGAAGAGTTGGGGAGGATGAGCTGAGCGGACAATGGTGAGCGAAGAGGGCTCCTGCAAAATATATCTGAGTTCATGCATGCATACCTTTAACCTCAAGAATCTGCCCTTGGATCCTGTTGCTGGATTCACAAAGAACATAATTCACAAGTATTAGCAAGGTATAACGAGCGAGCAGACACACACACAAAGTAAAGTCTAAAGATAAACATGAGATCCGGGAAGTAGTATATGAATAGAATAGAACTACTATCAATCATTTCCAGTTTCTGCATATTTGTGACGATCTTAGAGCAGCTGAAAAAAAGACTTTACATGTAATTAACATGTTACAAGAGAATGAATAGATCATCGTTTGGTTAGATGGCTCAGTAACCAAACACTCGGAGCAAGACAGCTGATCAAGTGCAGTGACAGCGCAGTGGGATTGAAACACCTTCGGGTTTTCGCTTTTCCCGGATTATTGCTTCCCTGATTACCGGTAACTTCTGATAGATCTTTCTCCAAATGTGGTTCACCGCACCAGCAGGAGGAACAGGTCCTATGCCACCAGGATTGCCGTTATCATACTCAAAAACAGGCTGAACTTGTGCCATATTCAGGCGATATCTACGTTTACGCTGTTCAGAAATACTCCTCAAGTAATTTACTAGCCACTTCGGTTGCAATGCTTTGCTGACAGGCACAAAAACTGAGAAATCTGAGTAGTCTATCATTCCTTCAAATGGGAGCTCGATTTCATCACTGACGATGACTGGTATACAAAGACTAAGAATGACATCAAAGAGGCGACATGAGGTGGGGGTATCTCCTGCAGGATGCAAACAAAATTCTGAGGAACGCATTCCTTTAATCGACTGCTCCCGACCGGTGGCATTAGGAAAACCTTCTTCCATGATAACACCAGGCTCATTAACCAACAAATCCCATAATTTTTCACGAACCAACCCTCCCTGCAATAGATGCAAGATTTAGGATTCAACTTCATGGCTTCTAAGTGTAGTAATAACATGAGAAAGGCAACAAACTTGTAACTAATATAGATGTAGCTAGACATCATTGCATCTAACAAGCTAGGCAGTAAGATGACAAACAAGAATGTCTGCTAATATTGGTTAACTTTGAATGAGAAACAAACATAAATCAGATGATGATATTCTATGTGACTAAATATGTAACCAATCAGGCAGTGATTGTGAATGTAAATATTACAATTCAGGCAATCAATTCCATAGACATTTTCTTAGCTTAGGTATTTGATTGGTATTCCCCAATTCCACATTACTTGTTGGTAAAAGGCCCACTTGCAGGAAAAAATTTTACACTTTTGATAAAAAAGAAAATATAGGAAATGAACTGTAATTCAGGAAATTCTACAGTGACTTTGGAGTTCCAGACAGGCAAGCAAAGAAATGAACTAAAGCATAATTTGACAACCATAATTGAGTCTGATGTCAGGCAGCTGTTTAACGATAAAAATCAAATAAATATGTTTGATGAAAAGATACCCAAAAAAACATTTTCTAAATGTAATGCATCTGTTACTAACATGACTCAGCAGAATTCTTCAACGAATCAAAAAACAGTTTCCAAGTTATATTTCATTACTCAGCTGCTTTCTCCTTAAAAATTATGGTACTTTAAATTCATTACTTCATGCAAAAAAGGAAATCAAACAATATATCATGTAAAAGCATGACAGCTGGATCGAAGAAAAGCGGTGACCACTAAATATCTCTTTGAAGGAGAGGGCTCCATAATAAGTTCATTTAAATTCCTGTTGCTGTTCCCTAGCCAACAAGGTGGGGGTTGCAACAATAGTCCCCATCAGAATACATAAATAAACAAGATTACATGAGCACACAAGTTAGGCGATATACATGCAAATTAAAAAAATCTAGAGTGGAACAAAAGCAGAAAATTTGTTGTGCTGTTGCAATTCAAAGGCGGAAGCCCTTATCCTATAATATCTTAATAATGAGTAATAAATTTTAAGGAAGAAGACTAACCCGGTGCCTATGTTTAGCCCCTTTGAAGTAGAGAAGGTTACGCCTATGTCGATTCTCTGACAATCGCAATCTAGGTAGCAGATGGGTGTAAGGCACAATCACATCTTTGAGCAATGAAACCTGAGTGTGATGTATCATATTTGAAGAGTTGGCAGATTCTTTAGAGTCAATCTTGTACCAACCACCAAAATCAACCACTAGAAGAATAGCAGGAGCTATCTCGCTTCTCACGTGCCAAGTAGCTACCGGATCTGCCAAAGAAAGCCCCAAGTTTTAACGCAACCTGACAATCCAGAGACTGAGGCACAAGAAGCTAATGCAACAGTAGTTGAAGCGCAACAAAACGCAATAGATATTCACACACACTGCCAATCGAAGCAGGCGTCACCCAGATGCTGAGACGAACCCTTCTATTCGCACCTCTCAGTGCGTTACTTGTCATAGTGACACTTGATTCACCAGACACCTAAGCTAATCATTTCTCTTGCAATTTTAGTGTTGAAAACAATAGCCACAGCAATCGAGGGCACAAAGGAAGCAGAAGGTTGGATGATCTAATAATGCACTGAAAGATCGCACTTACATCAAGAACCCTTACCAGTCAAGACGAACACGTGATCCCGCCCGCCGGATCTCCTCCACGCCTCCGATTCCCTGATCCGATCCACCACCTCCCTCTGCCGCCTGTAATCCTCGTTCCCCTCCTTTTTCAAGAACCCGCCTTTCCTCCCCCACCCGAGCTCCATCTCCGCGCTCAGCGTGGCAAAGAACGGCACGAACACCACGTCGGCGCGGTCCAGGTCGTACACCCTCTCGGCGAACGAGCTCCCCCTCCGCCCGCTGGGCGTCTCGAGGTCCCCCAGCAGCCAGTACTCAGCGCTGTACTGCTTGATGAGAGGATTCTCCGGGTAGGGCTTCCAGGGCGCCGCAGCGGCGGCGGCAGGCCGGAGACCGGCGTCGGGGTCGACGCCGATCCGGGAGTCTGGGGTGGAGAGCGTCCAGTACTCGTCGAGGAGGCCGTAGTTGAGGGAGCGGGGAAGGTCGGCGACGAAGACCTTGAGGCGGGGGGCGGAATGGAGCGTAGGGCTCGAGGAAAGGAGGGATTTTGGAGAGGGGGAAGGGTTGAATCGGGAGGAGATGAGAAGGAGAGCGAAGGCGAGGAGGATGAATGCAAGAAGGGGCACGGAGGCCTTCATGGCTTTCCTCCACCGGCCTCGGTTTGCTCCCAACGAGACTGACTTGAGCAGCTTCTAAATGGGTTTAAATGAATGCTTCGCAAATAGACGAACCGGTTGCTTTCGTCATCAATTACCTTCGTGTCTCCTAAATAACAATTACCGTATACAATTCGTATTCTAAAATTACAAATCTTTTATCATTATGTCAACCAAAACCAAAAAAGAGTTGAATGAAAACTCAATAACAATAATACAATACACGAGAATAGAATAAGAACATATCAGTTATGTCGCCTCCTTTTACCTACGACGCCGAGTATAAAGCAAAAAAGCAAAGGATGCATCAAGAAATTACTGTCTATAATTTCCAGGACAACATGAAGAAAAGGTAGCATCATCATCTCAGTCTGATACATACATCTAACTCAGTACAAAGTCGTACAACAGTCTCACTACGTAAAGGTATCCTCCCTGTCTGCCTCTGCAGCATCCCCCTCTTCCAGATTACTAAACTCCAGGAAATGGGTCGGCCGGTGATCCTCGTGGTAGTAATCCCTTGGCGTTCCCAGCTTTACACCGTATCGCATGCTTGCGGTGTGCTTCACTCCCATGAAATTGTAGTTCCAAGGACCATTGTCAGGGACCTGAGATTGACATCGTTGTTTAGGTTTAAGACAAATGGGATGTTATCATAAGTTAGAGAACAAGACTGTGAATAGAAAGATGTATTACCATGTAGAATCCCAAGAAACGATCGCTGAGAAGCATCTGCACTTTCTCGTAGTGTGTTGGTAGATAACCATGGGGGTTGCTTCCAGTGTCCTTGTTGACTCGACCCCATTCGTAACCTGATGGGGTTAACTTGTATGCAGTCAAGGAACAGGATCCCGGAGTGAAGCTGCAGGTCAAAATAATGCACTTCTCTCCATCCCACTGCTTATTGTTCTCCAGTACCCGAGAATGGGCTGTCAGATCCTGCAGGGGAACAAATGCAGAAACATGAACACGATTCTTAGAATCACATTGCAAAATAGAAGAAGAAACAAAAGTAGGAATATTAACCTGTGGAGATAGTTGAGGAAGCTCATTAGGTTGTGTGTGCATCCATCCCAGAGGCTCCAAGTCATTCAAGAAGTCGTGCTCAGGTAGCGCTGATGGTAGATGGACCTGCTGATGTGTCCCCCATTGGGGTGGCATGACAATGCAACGGATCTCCTTCACTTGTGGGTTATCTTGGGGGCTCAACCCGTACAGGTAACCAGAAATCTGAGTTCTCAGATCCGCTATGCAGATAAACTTCTTCAATATGTTCTTGGGCATGATGTAAGTGTATCCAGTCTCCTGTTGATTGAAAAACCAGTTTATTGCAATAAACATTTGAAATTGTAGGTTTAAGATGATAAATATTATAAGTTCAGCTTTAGTACCTTGATGTCATCTGAGTTCACATAAATGTGATTAACACGAAGATAAAGATTTGTAGCTGAAATAGCCCTCACTCGCCAGTCGGTCTTGGAACCAAATGCTTGCTGCTCGTATGGGCTAGTAGTGGTGACTATAAGCTCATCACCATGCACATTTGTTGTCCTGGTTGTAACGGCCGTTAATTGACTAGCTTCTTTGGCCTACAGACAGAGAAAACCATTTTGAAGACAAAAGTAAGGAATAGAGTTCCAAGCAGCACATTCGAGCAAATACGAACCTGTTTCTCGATTTCAGCAATCTGTTGTCTCTGCTGTGAGGGTGGAGCAATCTCTGCACCAAGTATTATGTCACGGATTTCAGACTGCGTCAGTGCGGATGTGTTCACATTGTTCTTTTTTGCATAGTCAGAAAGTATGAGATCTCTAAGCGCAACCTCCACCTGAATCAGTTTTTTTCTTAGTAATCCATAAAATTAAGTGGTAAAGAAAAACAATAAAAGATGCTAGTAAACAACTTCCAAGTTTTACCTTCATCCACTGATCATCTGTCAGAGAAGGCCAGATATGATGTGGTTCAGTGATGATTGTCTTGTCAGGCTTCAATAACATCTTTGCTTTCTCATTGTTCACATGCAGTGCCCGCAATATCAATATAAGACGGGAGAAGGCAGTGTATGATGATATACTTTTCAACCAATCATCATAAATATTAAACAGAACCATCTGAGGTTCAGTAGCCTTCAAAATTAGATCACCAAACTTTTCAATCTTTAAGCAAGCCTGGAAGGGCAATTGTAGCTCACTACCCTTGATTACAATGTTGGGAAAATCGAGCAAGTGGACCTCTAGAGGATCCAACATTCCTTTGCGCGTGACAATAATTTGCTTTGGCTGCTCTTCGACAGGCAACGACCGCACAAGAGCAGCTACTTCTTCCGCAGTTTTCCACTTGGCCAGCTGCCCAAGACGCTTTTGCCCTGCCCAGACACTTGTATGGATAACCTGTGAGAACATACCAGCAGTTAAATGTTTAACACATTACATCAAAGGGTTCCAAGCTAACTTAAACAAGTATTAAAAGAAATGACAACCTTCAGAAATAGCTGTCCTGTTCTTGGGTTGAATATAAATATGGCACCATTTATGGGCTTAGTAGTGAGATTTCCCTCGAAAGTTTTATGTATTGTTACTCTATACACATTTGTGTCATCAACAAACCATATGATTTGGTTGCTGAAAATCTCCCCATAGTTCTGTGATGAGAGATATGGTTCAGTTGGCTCAGATGAATACAGCTGCAGACCTTTCCTTATGCGCTCTCTCAGAACATACAATGCTGGGTTTGACTACATTTAAACATCAAGAGTAAGCAAAACTGGTGGCAGCAGGCATAAATTCTAAAGAACCAAGATTTGATAAATTTATACCTTCATGATCTTGTTCATTGCTTGAGCCAATAAAGGCTTCGATCCAGGGAACCAATTGCCGAAGGCTGAATGCAGGTTATATGCCAAATCTAATCCGATCATGACACCTACAGAGAAATAGTTAGCAAGTTTCCAGATGATTACAGAATTCCTAGTGAATATCAAGTCAATTATGCAAGACATACCAGTGGGTGATGGATATATGGACATATTGTCTGTTGTATAATCCATAAACTTGGCCCTAGTATAACGTTCTATGTCATGGGAGTCATAGTCACCCCAACGAAGTTGCACATCAATCCAGTATTTATTGCTTGCTTTTTGATCAAAAACATCCTTTGACTCAGCAACTAGGCTTGGTTTGGACATGGGCCATCTATGTGCAGCAAAGAGGAGAACATCAGCACAAGAACTATTCATCTTGTAGCTTTTCCTTGGATGTATAGTCTCTTTCTGCACAGTCTCTATTTCTAATGCATCCAGTTCTTGATCCAAAACTTGGCACAGGTCCATAACAACACTCTCATGAATCTTTTGCCAAAGATGAGCACGGAATATCTGAATCAAAGATATCTTCAGAGTAGGAATTTTTCCATGCATGAATATCCCTGTAAGATCAAGCTGAACCTGGAAGCCCACATACACATTTGCACGATTGATGGTGGGAGACCACCACAAAGTAAACCTACGGTTTGGAATTTGATTTAGACCTGAACGCTGTGCATTCGTTAGTTTCTTATACTTCATAGACTCCTCAAATCCAGATGCCTTCTCCCAGAAGAGACCTTCCCAGGTTGGGAAACTGAAATGGATGACCACAATTAGTTGAATATATGGAATAAAGATACTGATAGGATGAAAGACCCTTAAGATTGTCAAACAAACACCATTATTAGTAAAGCATGTTAATTTCTACTTACTATGTCCCTTTAAACAAGGTGTGTTCCAGAATTCCTTCTACACCTCCAAGTGCTTGGATAACATCAGTCCGGTAATTATTCAAGTTCCAAAGCTTGCCATCATGCCGCTGGTGGGTCCACCAAAATGGATTCTGCTTCAAAACTTGATACTGTTTAAAATCAGTACGAACTCTCCATCCCTTGTCATATGCGAGAGTATGTCGGTCTTTCTGGAACAGGGTGTTAATTCGAGGTATGCCCCTATCCCAGGAATCCTAAAATTTAAAAAATAATTGATGTCAATTAGTAACACAGGAATAATATAGCTACAGTAGGTTATCCAGTTATTTTTCTTGAAGAAAATACTATCCATCAATTTGCATTTCTGAATAATTACTACTCTTTTACTCCTGCCCTTTAAAAAGCCACACAGACACGAAAAGTCAAGTACAACACAATACAAACCACAAGAAGAAAAAGAAGTGAAGAATAATAAGAATATGCTAAAATGATATAAGCAAAGAGAGAGAAGAAAGAATGCTGTCAACATATCATGAGTGAAAAAAAGCCCCCAATATATACATATATACAGCACCCGATAACTATAAAAGATGTAAGAAAAACAAGAGCTGCCTTCTCATTCCAGGTGGTTATGGGCTCTGGTGAAAGAATCTACTTGTGTTACTGAGCCATCTATCATGAGGGAAACTTCTAAAGAATATCATGATGACAGATTGTGACTTAAGGCAAATTCTAAAATGCCTTGCCATACAGTCGGAGTCATACTGTTCCTACTTGTAAACTACACATTTATGTTAAAAATTATCCATAACATGGTCTTTTCCTGTGTGGAATCATCAGCTCATCAATTGCACTAAAAATGCAATTAATGAACTCACAGATTCTTTTAACACCTACAAATACGCAACCATTTACAACATGATGATACCTAAATTAATTTTATAGTGTATTTAAGTAACTCTACCATAGCAAAAACACAGTAGTTGTCCATTTGGAGCAATATAACTCACTCCTTCATAGACAAAGCAATCAGGTGCTGCCACCTAAGGTAACAACAGTATGCTGGCTTTCACGGCGAGAGATCAGGAACAAACCCATTATTAAAAAAACAAGTAGCATATTCTAATTAGTATAATAAAGATAAACTCATTAATCAAAACAAATACCTCTAGATCCTCAAGAGTCAGTCGTCTATTTTGTGATTGTGCTTCCTGTCTCTTCAGTGCATATTCAGCCCATACACGCTGTGAATCAATAAACTCACTCTCCCAGGGCTGGAGAAATTGAAGATGTCACCAGCAAAATCAACAAATAGGAAGTACATGTACCAAAATAAAACATCAAGGCAATAAAAGCTTGGACAAGAAACCTGTATGTAGCGGTAAAGATTGGGAATGAGTTGATCTTCCTCATGACTCATACCACTTCTAAAATGTGTTACTCCGACATCTGTTTGCTGGCTATAGCGTAGATCACTCTGCGGGATCAATATGTGACCCATAGACAACATGCCAAGGCCTCCAATTTCCTTTGGTGTGTAAAAAATGACAGGAGGAAATCTGTCGAATAGAAGTGATTGGAAGTCAAACATGCAAGCATGACCATACTGCCATAGATTGTAACAATGCTTACCTGCTAGGCATCTTGGAATTTAATCCAATTTTGATACGAGTCTGTATCTTGTTTTCACACTTGACCAGCAAATCCAACAACTCTTGTGTATGCACAGTTGCTTCTCGGAAATATGTCATAAGACCTATGAAACAAGTAAATAGAAATATAAATAAGCTAAACAGTCTAATTGATGCCCAAAAGTGTCTAGTTCTAAAGTCAGTTCAGCAGTACCAATAAGAGCTGTATTCCATTTGTTAACAATCTTGGTAAAGGTAGTAGATCCCGACGACATAAGAATCTGTCTCACACGATTCTCAAACACCTTCATGTGCTCATCATCAACGCGTAAGAAAGCTATTGCTGTTCTCTCCTTGGTTTGCTCATTTTGCAAGTTCCAAACTCCATCTTTAGTGTTACTAAAAGCCTCTTGAGTCATTCTTACTTTAGGTAATATCCGAACCTCGAATCCACACCTGGAATCCAATATAATTTACAAACAGTAAGGAGGACACATCACTAACTCTTTGGAACTTATCTCTTTCTAAAAGACAGACAGCTGGGGAAAAAAAAAAGAAACTCCTTTACCTATAGCTTTAATAACTGAACAAACAGTTCACACAAGGAAGTTTGTAAAGGGTGGACAGAAGTCCACAGAAGTGAACAACAATAAGAGGTAGAACTAGAAATACCATTGATATTTCAAACAAAGAAAAGCTATAGAAAACTTGAAAATTTGCTAACACCCAAAAAGTCATAGTAGACTGTGCTAATTTATACATACACATGGTATTATACATAAAGCAACAGTGATTTGGAAAATATAATAATTTAAAGCAAGAGAGACAACTTTTTTTTAAAAAATAAAGTCCAACACAGGTTGCATATTGCCAGCAAGTTGGGTTTTCATGAATTCATAATTACCTAAATGTAAACTGCCAACAAAAAGTGAAAAATTCCAAGAAGATTATAGACAATTAGCACAATGATGTAGAGGTACAGAGGATATTTTACAAACAAGGTGCTATTGTTGTAGATAAAAACATACTAGGAAAACCAATTCAGGCCTGCAAAGACATATAACAGTTTATAAAGTTGCTCATGTCAAAACATACACATTGGAAACAAACACTATAATCTGCACAGCCATAAACTATCTGAGAAGATAAGTAAAAGAATAAATATCCTTACATGCTGAAAAGAAGATTGGGGTTGTCCTTGCTATAAACAGAAACAAAGCTGTTTTCCCATTCCAATGTTGTGATACTTCGAGGAAGTCGATTCTTCATATCCCAAAAGACGCTTCGCCCAAGATTGACTGCAATATAAACAAGACGAAGAAGTCATTGAAGACATTCATGAACCAGCAGAACTACAAAAATACTATAAGCACCATTGCAAAAAGGACGAGAATAATAAAAGATAAGGAAAATAGGGTCAATGGGATGAAGTGACCTACCATCATGTTTCATCAGCCTCATTCTTGCATCTCTCGGCCAGCACTTCTTATTGTTATACCCAACCATGTTTTCATTGTTTGGATCTGGATGTTCTGTAAGATATCGTTGAATGAGATCTCGTGCTTCTTCATGAGTGAAACGGAATAATATGTGTACTTTATCAATATAACGGGAATATAATCGAATCGGATGCCTAGTCTCGACTCTGGTGTCTGCATATGTAATGAATTCATTCGGCATTTGAGGAGGACCAGCAATTTCGCTGCCTCTGGTTAAACCAAGAAGCAACAAGTCAAGCACAAGCCCATAATATTGTACAACAAAAGAAGCAAACTGCAGACCACGAATGAGACCATAAGAGTTTGTATGGCTCATGTCTTTGTATGACAATACAACATTGTTTTTAGCAGTTACATAATCAGCAATGTTGTGGTCCAGAACCAAACGTAAAAGCCTGCAAAGAGTAAACCAGATTAGACACATGCAATTAATAGTTTCAGAATAATTTGCAAGCAATTTTCTCAAAGATTACCTGTTAAGCATGGTCAAATCAATTTTCTCAAAGAACTTCTCAAACTTTGTTTGCAGCATCACAACACACTGGCCATCACTAGTATCCCATACGCCTTGTAAGTTATTTATACCTTGACACCATTTGTATACTAGAAGAGGTGGTGGTTCTGAATCTGCAGGCTTGACCCAATTAGGGAAGAGGTGTCTTTTGTCACCTTCATACCACAAATACTGATCAAGGTATGCATCCGTGATTTTCTCAAGAGGTTCAATTTCATAAACAGGAATCAGATAACTATACAAATCCATGAACTCAATGCCAACCTGTGAAGGATGAAAATATTAGCACCAAACATCAAATGACAAACTCTAAGGATGATCATGTGACATTATTGTCAATGGGTTTACCTCCTTGAAGGCACGCTGTGTGAGCAAATGACGTTTTATCCTTGATAAAGCCTCATGAGGGTTGTCATAGGCTTGTTCAATAAGACCCAATTCTTCCCTCTGTGATTGGTTCAGTCTTACTGCCACACTGTAAGACTCTTTCAGCCTCTCTAACGCCAGGATAAGAAGTTTAGTGTCGTGTTTGTATGACAATGGTGGAAATGGTATAGCTGAAAACTTCCTTGATTCCAACCAATGAACAGTAGTGGTATAGATAGCCACAGCTTCTTCTGGGGTGACATATGGACCATCTTTCAAGTAGTTGTGTTGTCTTTCCTGGATATGACAAGGATATGGTTTGTCAAACAGCTAAGATTAACATCATTCACTCATCACAAAAAAGAACCCAAAAAATAAAAAAAACATTGAACTAGATATCAAAGATGAAAATGCAAGGAAGAAAACAGAACTTGGGCTTGTAAATGATGGAAGACAAAGAAGAACTTAAGAAAATTAATAGAAAAGCATGGGTAGAGAGACACTTGATGATGACAAATATTAATACTTGAAAGCATACACCATTAAGGCTGAAATCAAAACTGAAAGGAACTGAATTCCATTTACCTGCTCAGCCTTTAACCATAATCGAGTTAATCTTCCCAGATTTTTTCGACAAACCGTCTTATCGACAGTTGCACCTCTTCTAATACGTTCACGATTGTAGTGAGCAACATTTGTCCACCAATCTGCTTTGGATTTCACATAACGGAGAATCATATTCTCAATCGGCACTGGAAGTCCGGGAACCTGAAATTGACTAGAAGAATGAGGCAAGCAAGAAAGAACAAGCATACATGCATGCTAAAGATCAAAAAGTTCTTTTACCTTCCATGGAATGTTGGCTTTCCAACAGCGCCACGCTTCACTGAGATGTTGTAAAATAGTCCTTGCCTTATTTTGCTTAATGCCCTCTGCATAATACATATTTACTAGTTTATTATCTCACAAAATATATTATGGGAACTATCCAAACAGAGAAAAAGAGGTCATAATTTTGTTAGAAAATAACATTTAGGAGCTGATACAAAATGTGCCAACTAACAAATGTGATGCATAGTACAATTGTGGTCAAAAGAATCAAGATGTAGTTCATGGACTTACCAGGCATTGCATCAAGAATATCATGCATCACAGCAGCCCGAAGCTCCAAATCGAAGTGGCTTTCAACTCGTTGCTTTGTAACAGTCTTTGCAACTCCTTTAGAATGACGACCTTCAAACTGGCGTGCAAGTAAATTACCCAACCATCTTTCTAACAATGGTACAATACCACGAAGGAAGAACAGCCACACCCTCCACATGGGAGCCCAAAACCCACAGCCAGGTCCCTTCCCAACGGGACCAGTATTAAAACGGTAATAAATCAAGTGCTTCAAGTCTTTACACATTCTGATCTGCCGCATCAGACGGTACTTATAACGGTACATACCAGTCAGCTGGCCAACATGAGAGAATATATACTGAAGACCATCAGCTAATTGAAAAGCATCAACATTTCCCAGGCGGAACTGAACATTAGCATCAACAACTAGCTTTGTCAAACGGAGAATCTCCCGACACAAATGAAAAGCATTTCCAAAACGTGACTTTTTACGCTCCTTAGTGGTGAGCGTTTTCACAGGTTTCAAATTGAAGTTATAATCAAGGTGAAGATAATTAAGATTTTTACGATGAATCAACAGGTTCAGCATATTGTAACCTTGCTTACAAACTTGTAATCCTGCTTCAACCCAATCTAACTCTGTCGTTTGGAAGAATTTAGTTGCCTGCAAAGACCGGAACAAGTGCTTCTTCTTCTGAGCTTTGGGAGGTCGATGATGCAATTCATTCAATACATAGCATTTCAATAGCTTCTGATAACTGACACGAACTTTGACTGGGTATGATGGAGGACTGTGAACAATAGAAGCAGCATCATTAGACAAGAAGCAAATCAAGTTGAACAAAAAACAATCATAAAAGGGAACAAACACAGCAAATTCAGCAGAAGACCAACATACCAATGCTCCTTGTACCATTCTGACACAAGAGGTATATCTTCAGCTCGTCTCGTTCGACCAGACCTCGTATTAAATGGGCGTGGTGCAAACAACAATGAGACTCCAGCCGCTGTCGTATCAGTATACAACTGGGTCTCATGTAGAAGAGGTTCAACTCCATCTGGAAGGTAAAAGTCATCCTCATCATCTCCTTCATGTACTCTCCTCTCTCGACGGTCAACCTTGTTAATCGAAGAAATTGGGTTTATCAAGGGATCAAAATAAAATGCAGGCAAATCAGGATCCTCGGCTTTTATGTACATTATCATGGGAGTGTGGTACACACTAAGCTTCACTTTCCTTGGCCTATTGTTGTACAGATGAGGAAATGCTATCCTGTATTCTGTTCTTAATGGCTGACGAATGATAAGCTTATTGATGTCATTAAATTCATTCCAATCTTCGTCTCCTTTTTCCATGTCACGATACAATGGCTCAAACTTGGGACCTCCTGCGATGACCGAACTGAGCTAAGATTTCAATTTATAGGAGAAAGAACAATGAAGAAATTACAGTTCACGCATGCATCCATATGTAAAAGCTTTATACCTAAACAAGTGAATGCAGGTAATTACATAATCATATGACAAATTTAAGTGATACAGCATAACAATCAAAGCGACTTCTCGACAAATAACAAATTGATATGTCAAGGCAGGCAATATCATCATCTATAAATGCAGAGAAAATAATAGAAAGAAAAATATACCGGGTATGCACATGTTCAATGCTTTAGCAGTAAAGAATGACTCCATATCGAACAAGTAAAAATAATTGCGATCAATTAGATCAGAAAGTAGTTGTCCTGCAAGCCGATGAAGATTTGCCATAATCGGAAGTGAAAGGTGCCACCTTCTGTAACTAGGACCATTTATAAGCTTTGTTTTAACAAGAGGTTTATGATCATAGAACCATGTATATACAGCAGCATCTTCTTCCTCATCTAGTTCTAACTGAATAGCCTCCAAGGGTTCCACATCTAATAAATTGTCAGCATAGTCTAGTGGAGGCTCTTCATCATCAAAAGGTGGAAACCGCATTCTTTTGAAATGCCTTCGGTCTCTTTTTTCCCTTCGCATCATGATCCACATTGTACCCCACTACAAAGGCACATGAAATAAGATAATTTAGAGGAGTGGACTTTACCAATGAATAAATCATGATATGATACCAAAACAACTTTTTGTAACATCAAAAACATCTTTATCTTATTTGTCTACTTAGATTAACTGAATGGGACCACACACACACACACACACACATAGTAAGCTCCAAAGCTAGCCTAGAAATTTTTAGCTCTCTATAACGGAAGCTATTCTGCAGAAACATATCTTGCAGATCAATGCTACATACCTGTGCTAAGTATATAGGTTCAGCCACCCATGGGATCTCATTCACAAACGTGATTGCACCAGTTATATGATACAAGATCCTCACATTACGAACCTAGATCCAAAAAAGATTCTGTTAGAAGATCAAGGAGAAATAATTACCTAAATTTAAAAAGATAAGACAAGATGTACAAGTACCTGCTCCCATGGCATGGGCATGTTCTCAAGCAACTTGTAAACTGCATGAGGAACAAACTTCAAAGCTCCAAGGTACACACGTTTGTCATGGCGATATTTCTTTGAGGACATGTCTCCATGGTCTCTGTAACGAGTGGGAGAGCAGCAAAACGTTCATTGAATTGATACTAGCTCTCATCCATTGACCGAAAACCAGTTTACTTATGAAGGCTAACTTATGATGCAAATAATAATTAAAACTAGTTCAAGTCTCCAAGAGAACAGCACAAATTAAACCCAAACGTCAACTCCATGTCTATGTTTACCAGACAACTATAAAGGCAAGAATATAGTGCAAATGAAATTTTAAATGTTAAAATGTCATCCAAGATAAATTTTATAATATAGAAATGAAGGTTTGGAAACTTCCCTAGCAACGAATCCAACATATGCAACAAATCAAAGTAGATTTTATCCGAGACTTCTTATTTTAACAGTTCATGATCAATATAAACATCCATAAATAAGACACATATGTGCTCAAAAGGTGTGAAGTATATGTATTTATAATCAAAGAAAACTTATTCTTTAAACTCGCATGCATATATCTTGTGTCGCAGCATAACTTATCCATTGAATAAAAAATTTAGCGTACCAAACGAATATAACCTACTGTACACTTCTATAGCTATTAACAATCTAGTAGATGAAATTGGATACTGTATGTATCCAAAAATTTCTTAAAATAGAAAATTACATGTAAAGGTCGGTGGGGAAAAGGAACCTAACTACAATTTCTGGTACGATTGCAGAACTATCTCCTAGATTTCACTACTTTAAATCAGCAAATGACTATCGTGCTAAAAATTGGTACCAATTTCTATAGATCTAAAAGCATTCTAAGCTTTTTTCACTACAGTCTAGTGAACAAAATCCCCAAATTTTCACATGTTCGGTGAAACCCTAAACCTTCCCAACGGAATCAGAAGCAATAGCACTAGAGATAAAGAAAAGAAGGGAGCACCTGATAATCTTTCTGACGTGTTCCGGAGGCATATCCTCCTTCTGGGTCTCGACAAACCCGAACTTCCTCTTGTCCCCATATCTCTTGGAGTTAAGCTGGTGCCACTTCCTGGCCTTCTCCACCAGCTGCGCCTCTAACTCCGCGGGAGAAGGCGGGATGCTGTACGACGGCTGCACCGCCGGCGGCGGGGGCGGGGGCATCCCGGCCCCTGGCACCGTTCCTGGCGGCGCCATCGGGACTGCAGACGAGGACGAGGACGACGACGAAGCGCCACCGTTCCACATCTCTAACTCTACCTCTGAGTCAAAATCGCCGGACGAAGGGGGACAAGACCGCTGCTTCCTCGTCCTAGGGTTTGGGTCGCGGAGTGACTGAGGGGAGAAGGATTTGATGACGGACGGTAAAAGGCGAACGAGTTGCGGGATTTTTATAAGAGTTCGGATCGGGTATGGTGTCCAAATGGCGGTGGCGGTTCGACACCGACTCGGGCGAGTCGAGGACGATTTCTTCTTGGTTTTCCTGACTCGGCTACGTGTGAATATACCACTGAAGTACCTGAAATGGGGCCCGCCTTACGCTTCTCGTATTCCTTGGAAACAACACGGCCCGTAAGCGCTCAGGGGTGATTCAGTCAAACCAAGAACGTTGCGTGGTTCTTGCAATCCATTACGTGGAGGAGTGACGGGGTGATCTTTGAGATCCGTGTTCCCCTGTGATCGTAGCATCTTATGCTCCATCAACCGCTCGTCTTGTTGCCCATGAAGTTTTGAACACGAATATTGATGGGGAGTTTGATTGGATCATACGGCTTTAACTGTTCAAACCCGAAACAGTAGTCCCCGTAAAAAAGGAAAAAAATTAAAATAATGACTCGTATATAAACTATTTAACAATGATCTAAAGATTAGAGCGTAAGTTTTGATACAAACGATAAACTTTGAGACTTTGAAAAACCAAATTCGATTCAAAAGCCACATTAACAGCCTCTCCAAATAAAGATTGTTTACATTCATCCTCCCCGATCCCGCTAATGAGGGACCCATAATGTAATGTCCTCTCCCCTGAGATCATTTTGGGATTCCACACATCATGCATTTGGCTGTATCACATTTGACTGTCTAAGCTGATGCCTCACAAAGTCAATGCTTCTTTTAGGTACAGTAAAAATGATTATGACAAGTCCACATATCAATGGAAATTCTCATCAATACATAATCTGAAAAGGATTAATGTATGTAACTACAAACGCGTACAACTGATGACAGTACATCGATCTTTTCTTTCTATCAGAATACATCTGGATTGCAGCGTCCCGTAATGGAGTTACATTGCTGAGCCTCTTTCAGATGAACCGAGAGAGCATAGTTATTGAACTGCCAATGAACACATCATTCAGGGAATTCATTAGGGCATTGTAAAAGGCATGATAAAACGAATGTAAACAAAAGATCTGAATACCTCAAGAGTCTTTAACTGCTCTTGATACTGTGATACAAGATGCCTCAGATGCTGCAGCTCCTGGCTTTTCTCATTGTAATCTTTCTGGCGACCATGCTGGATTGCCACTGCATGCTTCAGAATAGTATTCTCTTTAAGCAGCACCTCCAACTGATTTTTCAGGTTAGTGTTTTCCTGTTCCATGTCCAGACGGTATCCAAAAAAGAAACAAATCAATCTTACTACTGGCACTTACTACTACGACATACATGCGGAGAAAGACATTACTGGAAACTTCTAACATGAATGTTCTGCAATAGTTCCACCACCACATGGCATTTACCAAAACCACACAAAAATGAGAAACAAAAGACCAACATTACTAGAGACATAAATGTGAATGTGCCAAAAAAGTTTTACCGCTAAATTGCTGGCACAAGTCCTTAACCAGCGGACGCAAAAATAATTTACTACTACCGCCTAACATCCCTCATTATATGGTCATAATTTCTAAACCCATAAATACCTTGTGGAAGCTTTGCAGTGCTTCAGTTGTAGCATGAGCCATTATCCACTTCTCCACACTCTCCAGTACTCTGGATGCACGAGACCTTGCATCATCCATATCAGTTGCATTCATCATCTCTCTCACAAACAGCTCAACCCATTCAGATCCATCTTTTGGGAGAACATCTGCAGCAGATAGACCTGAAGCAACTTGATCCACACCATTTGTGTTGATCACACCTGTCAAATATCCAAATACGTCAGGTGAAAAGAATAAACCTTCCATGTCTCAGAGGTGCACATTTCGGTGAACATGAAGTGCTAATCATAAATTTAGTCCACCTAGACAATTCCAGAAAGTAAAAAAAAAGACCGAAGGAAATTCCAGAAATTTTAAACCCTTAATAATAGGTTACTGGCTAGGAGACTAAAAGAATCTGCTTATTTCATGTAGCCTTCAGATAAATCAGTGTGTAATATACAGAGATAACCTGAAAACTACCAAAGATATTAAGCAAAGAGATACATGGTTTATATAGAGCTTATTACTTCCCAGGTAAAGTCAAGATTAGCTGATTACAAAGATAAAAAGACACGACATATACTGCCTAGGAATACTACCTGTAGCGAAGAATTAAAATCAAATGTTACTTAATTAATCATGAATTATGTGAACTTGATGGCATACTTGTAAACGAAAAGACAAACACAGAACCTCTTCAACTAGTTTTATAAGTCAAATAATCACATCTGCTAACTTAGAACACCCTCGTTTATCCATGAACAAGACACAGAAAAAATGACATTTAGTTACAAATGGTTTCCACATGAAAGCATCACATACGGATGTTCATCCTTAAAATCACATTTCTGATGAAACTAGTTGCTGGACTAACTACTTAGAGGTTCAAAGGTAGAAAGCATCATGAAGCATACCATCTTGATGACTACAAACATTGTGTTGCAAAGAACATCAAATATATACAAAGCAGTAAGCATATTAAGGACTGAGTATCTCCTTACAACATTATAACACATTCACAAGCTTAGTTCCTTCATGGAATCAGGAAAACAAATAGAATTTTGCTTTCCCAAAATAAAATAAAAGAATTTGACTAAAATTACACAAATTTTTCTAAGCATCAAATATCATGGATGGTAACCTGAAAAAAATTAGAAATTTGCTTTCCAAACAAAAAGAAAATAATTTGCCTGAAATTACACAAATTTATTCTCAGCATCAAATATCATGGATGGTAACCTGAGCCTGCTTATCCTGATCGAGGTTCCAATAAATATCATCAAATTTATTCTAAGTATCAATTATCATGGTTGATAGCCTGAATGGACCCTGTTTAACCTGATCAAGGTTCCAACAGACACAATCATGGCTATGAAAAAAATAAAAACAGATTCTAAGTTTGCCATTTGCCGCATAAAACTGCAGTTAAAATCATACAAATCACAATCACATATCCAAAACATAGCCGGAGGTTTTATTGAAATAAATTTCAAAAGGTTCGACATGTAGAAGAGATAGTTAAACAGTATATGATCTCTACGAATAAAAATGGCAAAACAATTGCAAATTTGACTTTATGACTAACAAAGTTTCTTAGTATGTGTATATAATGTGACACCAAAGCAAAGAGTACATTTAGGGAAAAGATGAAAAAAAATAATCTAATATTATAACCCCAGCAACAGTTTCTGGTAAAAAAGATATTAATAATTAAAAAACAAGTAAAACTCATAATTAGAGTTTTGCATGGTAAGATTAACACTATTAACACAAATTCTCATAAAAGGCTAATTGCAAATATCTTTGTGGTATTGTGTGCACAGAGTAATACATACACAAACTATTGCCTTGTGCCGACCGCCAAACAAAACACAGCCATAAGTACCAGCTTGTGAGTGACTATCACCAACTTAAGCAATAAACAGACATAAATAAAGAAAAGAAAAATAAACAGACGATAAACATTACAAATTTAAGAGAACCCATACTGCTATAACTTGATCAAATAAAGACAATAAAAGAAAAGAATCAATATGTTTCTTAAGTACTTGTCACTTGTAAACATTGAGAGCTATAGTAACGTGAACTTAAAAGAATGCAAATCTTCTATTAACATGCTAGAGTCCACTTAGAGAAAGAAAAACCTGTGTTAACATATAAAAAAATAAACAAATGAAATGCACTTAAGATACTAAATAGAGAATAGAAGCTTAAAAGCATTGATATTGCGATGCATGCACACCTTCAGTTGAAGGCTGAACATTTGTCTCAACCCCAATTTCAGATTTGCTAACAGAAGAATCCAAGTTAAATTTTGTTGTTTCTAAATGGAGATCATTCAAGCTTTGTAAGGCAGAATCCAAGTCATTTCCTGATTCTTCAAGTGCCCGTTCAAGAAGCTGCAGAAAGTCATAACCATTTATCAGCTAACATATGCAACAATACGCCCCAGCTTACACAGTTTCAAGACTTGCTCAAATAATCCTGAAGTTAGTACAGTTCAAATCAATAGGAAATTATTGAAATATGCAAACATGCAACAGATTGAGACAACCACAAGCTGATTTCTGAATATCACATAGGATAGGTTCTTAACCAAGAATATAGTATGGGTCGATAGACAGGGCTGTCACTCATATACCAATGTTCAATGATCATTTTCTGTAATAGAAATAGGGAACACAGAATTATAGGAAAGACAAAGCCTAACAGCATCCGAGAATACTTCAAATTGGCCTTTTGAGGCTCCTTAGGTCAGCAACTAAATTCTAAAACCAAAACCAGCAGTTAAAAACCAAATCCACCGGGCGTCAGAAGAAACTTGAATTTCCAATTTCACCAGAATCACTCAGACAAGTGCCAGCTAAGAACAGTGATTCAGAGGTTGTCATCCTCACAGAGGCCACTGGCATAGGAATCTGGCACCCCGCAGCAAATGTGTACACACCTAATCACTGATCCGTTGACTGCTGATTATGTTTTAATTTAAAGAAAAAAATAAAGAATCAAAAACAAAAGGAAAACACAACCCAGGTCCAAAATCGAAGTCAACCTACTTTTCCGTTCTATAATTGGGTAAATTATTATCAATTAACTGTATACACTTTGCTGGACCTTGATGCCTTCAGAAGGTTCACGAATTCAGGACAGAAAACTATGCCAAAACCAGTACAGTTTTTCTAATAATGTATTAGCTGAGATAAATGAAATTCTACCAAATCAAACATACTATCCTGAGTTGGAGTGCTGAAAAGTTGACGACACACTGAATAAATCCAAGGTTGAGTATAACATGATTAAAAGCCCATCTTTCTACATGAATTCATAAAACCAATCCATCCTACACCAAGAACAGCAATATTTAGAGCGGGACAATAAAGAAGAAAGAGAATGGAGTGGCTTCGAACCTGATGGTCCATTTCCGGAAACAGAGACCGCAGATGAGCAAGATTAGCCGCAAACAGATTAGTACCCTCGCCGCTGTTTTCACCGTTGTCCCGGTCGGCAAGGGGGGAGAGCCGTAGCGCGGGGGTAGGGAGGAAGGCACCGGAAGCGCAGCGGGCCCTCTTGGATGCCGGGGGAGGGGTGTGGAGGTGGAGATCCTCGAAGATGGAAGAAGACCTCTTCCCACAGACCACTACGGCAGGCATGGTGGCGTCTGAACCGTCTCGTAGTTGCAGTCCTCGGGGCTGAAACCTTCGCTGGTCGATACCTCTTCCAACCCTTCTCGGCCTCTAAGGATCGATCCTCGGCGAGGGAGACCAAGACCAAAGAGAGTGGGGTTTGGGGTTTTATAGGGGTCCTCGTCTCGATTTCGGAGGTGGGTTCGGAGTTGGGGACGTAAGCAAACATATGAGGCGACAAAATTAATGTTCCTTCCGTGGCAAGAATAAAAAGAACTTTCCCGGGTCGTTTATGGCCCAACATGCGGGGGACCCACACAACCTCTCTGTTGCTTCCTTATATATTGAGGCAGGTACGTAAGTTGGTAATGTCAATTGGATGCCTGTTGCTTGATAGGCAGGGGTAGTTTTGGAAGCGTACTGCAGGTGGGAAACCACATCCCGTAATCGCTTTGAAGACGGGCGGGATATCAAAGATAAATATAGTACAACTTAACTAGAAAAAACATTACTAATTAGTTTTTATCGGGTGATCCTTTATTGAGAAATTATGAAGAGGATTTTTTTTCATTAATAAACAACTACATCCTTGTCTTTTTAGTTTTATTACATGGTTTTTTTTATGAATTTGAATGTGAAATTTAAAATAAATTGAATCAAATTGGTTCGATTTTTTTTTTTTTGGGACAACAAAGAAAAGAGTAGAAAAATATAAGAAGAGAGAAGGAAAGGAGATAAAAAGACAAAAGGAAAAATGGGATTGAATCGGTTTACTAACCTGATCGATCCAAGCTGATTTAGTGAATCGGTTCAGAGAATAGACTTATAAAATTGGACTTTATTCTAAAAGAAAAACCTCCTGATAATTTCTATAAAGGAAAGTCATCCAATAAAAATCAATTATAAAAGACTTTTCTAAGGTAAAATGCCAATAAATAAATATACATGCATTGAACCCAATTTAGGGGCATATATTTATATATAAATCAATTTTATAAAATGTACATGTTGTTAATTTCCGACTACAAGAGAAAAGACATTAAAACTCCTAAAAAATATTAATATCCCATTGAAAATACGCTTCAAAATAGTTGCATGAGAATTACAAAGGGACTCTAAACCAGTGTCTGCCATACCAAATCGTACCGCCCGGTATGGATGGTACGTATCGGTCCGATAGATCAGTGATACGCGGACCGTCCAGTATCGGTCCACACTGTAGCAGTGCACTGTAGTACCGTAGCACTGTAGCAGTGCTACAGTGCTCGATACACCTGGGTGTACCGCTCGGTATATCGTACCGTACCGGTACCGAGCCCAGGTCAAAATATCGGTACGATACGGTATTACAAACCTTACTCTAAACATTATAAATTATTAACATTTTTAACTCCAGATAGCTAACAAAGTTTTGATGGATATTAACCGAAGGGATACATGCTCAAATATGCTAATACAAACTTGGCATGCAAAGATATATAACATCTACTATGATCAAAATATGATATATTATCTAAATAACTACATCTGGACACTGAATCATGATAAGGTAAACATAAACATACTGTAGGTTTTCCATTTGAATTACTGGAATTTGCTTCTTGACAAGCCTTTGCAGTTCCCTGATGCATATTTGAATATAAGCTATGATGAATAACATGTTTAAGGATTAAGAAAACTAGAAAACTTTCAATATTGGACATCTTGGGTTCCAGGGAACTAACCATCAAAAAGTTCCCAGAGGCTATGAGTTGGATTCAAACCAAGTCATGGTGCCCAAATCCTGAAGAATTAGTCTCCTTACATTTCTAAACTAAGAAAAGCAACATAGACTTTGTTGAACTGATTGCCAACAATGAGGAGATTAGGCACTAACTTGTCAAAAGCACTTTGCAGCTTGCTTGGGTTCGCTGCTTCAGAAGTTTTGAAACCTGAAGCAGATCAATTCAAAATTTCTTATTGATTGTGAAGGGAAGAACTATCACAAACCATTACGCACCAACTTTATAAATATGACACTGCAGCAGCAACTCCAGCTCATGTATTGGAGACAAAGAGAATTAAATCCTTGTACTTCCCTTTGATAGATATATATATCATGTGGTCAAAATATACAGCTCATTGGAACGTGAGTGAGGTCAATTAGAGTACACAGACAGAACAATTCAAGAGAAATGTGTACACCTTTGTTGTTTCATCTCACAAGAAACGGTTAAGAACATTGTTCCTTGAAGGAACTTCATGACTTTCTTCACTCTCTTCTGGTTTTATAACTGTGTTCAAGGCACATCTGATAACTGAGTTTACCTGTTTCCTTAGTCTCACATTATCTATAAACATATCAGTCAGCATTTTTCTTATCTGATTGTCTGTGCTAATTGAGATATCACCATTTTCTGCAATCAGAGGTTGAGAAGATTCGCTGGTTCGAGCATCAACAACATTCAAAAGAGATTCTTCATCATCCCTTGCCAGAAGTTGAGCCTGGTCAGGAATGAAACACCAGTTGAGAGTAATACTACTCATATTAAATAGAACCAAATAGCATGGATCTAAACTAGAAAATATAACAGTTACATAGTGTAGTCAAATGATACCTCTGCAAGAAGTAGACCAATACGATCATCTGAAGTTGCAAGGAGATCTAAAGCATCAGCAGGTGAAGAACTAATAGTGAATTTGTCTTCCTCATCCATGAGAAAATTTACATTGCACTCTTGAAGCCGATCATGAAGAACTCTGCATTCATGAAGAAGTTTCTCGTTTGCTGATTTTGCATTTGACCATCTTTGCTTTTCTCTATGAAGAACTACCTGATTCAACAAAGAGCAAAAAAATAAAATATGGAAGATAAAATAGGCCAATCACAGAAATAAGCAAAAATGGCTTCTCCAGATCTTAGGCTTCTTATATTACTTGTTATTTGTCTGGCTTTAGAAATGAAATTAAGAACGATTATTAATATCAAACTAGATAAAACATGGGAGATACATAAAAATATTTGATTATAAATACCAAGGTCACAATAGAAAACATCAAGCAAGAAACAAAAATGAGATTAGTCTTGGGCAGTTTGTAGAAGCACAATACAGTAGTGAAGGAAAATAAGAAACACAGGTAACCTGATAATGTACAATGTCTGGAGAGAAGCCAAGTAAAAAATGCGACTAGGTGAGACTTATTATTATCCATGTAATCTCAGTATCTAAGTCTGATATGAGGGATTGTTGAATTCATCAACTAGTAAGGCAATACCAACTTATCCAGCAAGTGTCACAAATTTATCATGCAAGCAGATCAATTAATTTGAAGGCATTAAAGAGAAATACCTGGACCTAGGGAGTATTATGAGAGAAAGAAAAGTGAATGAGACCACAATAGTAACATTGCAAGCAACCAATGAAAAGATCATACTGCTCACCTCAGGCACTTAACAGACAAAGCCTACCAAGTTATGACATCTAAACAAATTGACAAGATAAAACTGGTGTGTTTGCTGGACAAAAGGCTGGACTATTGCAACATATTTTTGCCAAGAAAAAGCCTTATCTAGTGCCTCTAGGAGAAACTTGAGAAAAATCCCTGCCTAATCTACCACATGTGGTAACTTATCCAACTGACCAATAATAACAAGCTTATTTAAGTTGAATAGGACATTACTAATAGTGAACATATTTAACTTGAATGGGACCCTGAGACTCTTGTGTACGTTTAGACAAAAAAAAGGAGCACCTACATAAATATAAACAATATCAATAAAACGAGACAAGGTTATCTTCCATCTGCTTCCAAAGTAAAGGTGCTCATATATAACACTTAACAATTCCTGCATCCTCTTACAATAGCAATGAAGAACCAACAGATGACGTAAAAAAGAAAAGGATCCATTAGCTAAAAGAAATTACTCTAATATGATGAACAGCCCCAAGTATCCTCAGAGAACAGCACAAGCATTCAACCGCATTCACTTTTAATTCTTACAATCAAAGAAAACTGCTTAACAAGATTAATTTGAAGGTGCAACCATAGGAAGGATGTACTGCAGAAAAACCACATGAAGATGCCAAATTTGATTACGACCTCATGTTTTGCCTTAAATATTTGCTATATAAGAACTGCTTCATTCAGTGAATAATATAGTTTCAAGTTTCAACCAAGATGATTCAGTTACCTCTTACCATTTATTTTCATCCTTAGATGGGCAAGTATGATATAACTGGATACTCATGCCTAAAGCACAACACTACCCTTTATGAGTGTAATCTAGCTTTGGTCCTGTCAATAGAATTTCAGCACACTACCTCTAGGTCAGTTTTCTCTTTTAAAGATTGATTCAGCACTTCCCTCAGCTCTGCTTGAGACTTCCTTAGAGACTTCACTTCTTTGACAAGGACCTTGATGTCAGCCTTTGATTTCATTTCAAGTTCTGCTAAGCATTTCTGCATATTCTGCAATTCTTCTTCTTTACAATGTACCTCATGCAGTAACAGTTCTGTTTCATCACTAGCAGTCGTTTTCTCCGATTCTGCATGATTCTTTTCATTCTGCAATTAGTGAAACCATGCCAGAGGGATAACACTCAAATAATGGCATATTGTAAATGATAAAGTTAAGAGAAAGAATTGCACCTGTTCAGATGTAAGTTTTGCCTCCATTTCTGTACACTTCCTATGCAGTTCATCCATATCCCATTGCATTTGTGTGACTCTCTCTTTTTCGATTAAGATGGCTTGTTGCAAGTTTTCTGTACCTTTCTGTTCGGTAGCTTCTAGTTCTACCTCTAAATCCTTGACCTATATCCAAAAGTATCGATGATAGTGAAATGAATGCAGATTCTGATAAAGTGTCAACACAAGGACTTGGAGTTGGTGTTGTACAAATTTGAATAGTTAAGGAGATAAAAACAATATATTAAAAAGAATTTATATATACATAGTTAACTTAAGTAGTGCATGTGGATCCACATTACAAGGAAATGCACTGACAACCAATTTGATGTACTAATGTCACAAGAACAGGTCAAAATTAACTTATGCTGCCAGAATCTAAAAGACAAGCAGATCCCAAGTAATGACTAGAGACGCACCTTTGTTGTAAGATATTCTTTAACAGCCATTTCTTGATTCAACCTTGCTATAAGATCCTCCATATCAGTTCTTGCTGTTACCAATCTTTGTTGCATATTGACAATAACTCTATTAAGTTTAAGCCTTTGATCAATTGGAAGAACAATTTGTGCCTTATCAAGAGCTTGTGTATTCAGATGAGGAAGTGCATCCATGATATTTGGAATTTCAGCACCATCAGGAACATCGAGGGATACCTCCCAAATTGAATTGGTGACCCCAGCAGCTGATACTTCACTGCCTCTTATGGAACTGCTATCACTCCCAATGCTTTCAGCAGAGAGCTTTCGAGAATGACCATAAAGTTTATCATGGTTCTGATCTGATATGGACTCTATTCTGTCTCTGGATGAATTTCCACCAATCGTTTGTCTCTCTAGAGCATGGTACTCTTTCCCGTGGTTAAACTTACTCCTAATGAAATCTTCTGGCTGTTCCAGGGATGATTCACCCATGAGATCATCACCAATAGCTATTGTAGAAGACACTAGATCATGAACAAGTGCTAGAGGTTCAGTGCTGGCTTCAGAAACTTGGGTCTTCCCTTTTTTCGGAGTTCCAAGTTCTGAGATTTCATCTATATTCTCACTACAGATATCTGATGCAACAGTGTGAGATATAGATGGAACTGCCGAATAATCAGCGATGGAAGCACTTAAAAGGGGTCTAGCTGGAACTGAGGGGGCCACAGCAGTAGCATTAGCTGGTAAACTTGGTTCTTCAAGTTGACAATTCTCATTCTGAAATGCTGAATAGGAAAATGAGTGAGCAGAAAGTAAGTTTATATCAAGGAGGTGAATTAGCTTAGCTAACAAAACCTACAGATAATCAAAAGCCATCTAGCATAGCATGCTATCTAATAAGCAAACAAAAGAACAACCATATTAGAAAAGCATGTTCATTAAAGAGAACCAACAAATGTGGAGGTGTAAAACCTACATAACCTTGCAGCAGTTTCTAGCTCAAGAAAACCTGCCACAGGTGCACTTCTAGAGAGGTCAATATCAGAGAGTAGCTTTCCCATCCATTCCTCTAAAGACTGTCTTCTCTGCAAGAAAATTATCCGGTTTAAGAATCATTAATAACCTAGAAGAAAAAGTAATTTCAGAAAAGAAAAGATGAGGCAAAGATACTGTCCAGCGAGGAGCAAATTTCACCATTTTACATTATCCTATATGCAAATCCTTTCTTTGATTTATTATGGTCGTTGTAAAGACTAACTTACTAAACACTAAAAAAGAATAATAAATCATTATGACAGTGAGAATATTTATCTTCTATATTTTTACTAAGCATCCTAGTTATTTTGTGAAAGACATACCTCAAACTGATTGTCGAATCCATATTAGATACCTGTCAAAAACAATGATGTAGGATTCTCCCCAGATATGTCAAATACTTGCTCAAAGTAAGTATTTGGCATATACTTCTTGTGAAAAAAAAAATATTTCATAAAAGTTACACTTTTGATTTTAGATGAGAAGAATATATAATAATATATGCAGTTCTCTCATTTGTATTAAACATTTAAGCATAACTCATTCATTCAATAATGATCTTGATTTATCAAAGGTTTTGCTGTCATCTCTATATTCTTGAAGCAATGTGTCACTAGAATTTTTTTTCTTAATAATTATGTTAGGCATGTTAGTAAATTACTTGTTATCTATGATGATATGTATATATGTATTAGATAATGATATGCATATACATATACAGATATACTAACACATAAATCAAACATCAAGCTTTATCATAATATACATCATTGTACAAAATATTGCTGTGTTGCCATATACATATTGTATCTTGTATTGCTTATACAAGATTTTACCTATTGGCAAATATCTAATAAACCTATTGGCTTCTGAACCTATAAGTGTGCTTCAACCTAGCTATGGTGAAAGTGAAACAACCAATAAATATAGCATATCCAAAAATGTTCTAAATAATATATCATGACATTCAGTAATTATTCAACATTGTTAAAGAATAAAGGATCTGACATATCATTCAGATCACTTCCTATAATGCAAATCCAAAAAGGAGGAAAAACAAACAGGTAAGTGTCCAAACAACCACTTGAACAAGCAAGGGATTAGCATGGATCAGGTCTTTTTTGTATTGTCAGGTTTTATTACCTAAACTGCCAATCACCTTACTTCTTAGCATCAAGGCACCACATCAATGAGCTCCAGATATCCTATGTCATCAAGTATGCATGCCTCAAACAGCAACAGTTTCCATTTTACAGCTTAGAAAGGTTGAAGAAAAAAATATAATTAGATAAATAGATGGAGTAAATAAAACTGATCAATGCCTCTGACAAACATTGTGGCATATTATGTTCAATGCATGCAAGTTGGGCTTATTGCGCGTAAGTGACTAAAAGTGATCAAATTATCAGACTACAAGCATAATGCATGTAGATAACTAGAACTGATCAAATCCTCTAACATACATTTTATTACTTGTGTTGTGCCTTAACATTGTGATATAACTCAATGAATACAATGATTTCTAGCCTGGTATTTAAAAAAGTAGGATATGTTTGTCTGCAAAATTCAAGGAAGTGACACAACATGCTTGTTGACATGATCAGTCCATGTACCAGCATAATAATGCCATCAACTACAAAAGTGGATCTGAATGAAGTTGTGATATATGAACTGTCCAGATTTGACAACTAAAGCAGAATCCAGCATAGGAAAAAGAAATCATTGGATCAAAATTTATACCTCTTCTAGGAGCATCCGGCTTGAGTTTATTCTCAAAAAAGCATGCTTTGGAGGGGCAGAGGGAATATCTTTTCTGGGAAATGTCTTCTTAAGCTACAAAAGAAGATGTGTATAGAGAAGTGACCAACTAAACCTCAATCCAAGAGCAGAAAATACCTAATATTGAGCTTTCGACATAAAACAGCATATGAAATAGGTTATCACACAGACATGTCACATGATTTTCATTCTCACAAGAGGAAACAACAGCAAAATTTTAACATTGATGATATAATTTTGAAGAAGTATATCACCCACAGGCATCAATATACACAGACTGCACACCAGATACATGAAGTGATAATAGTCAGAGTTAAAGTCATTAATACACATTGAAAACATCTTTAAGAAACTCATAACATAATGGTACAAAATTTCCAAAAGTGTAAAATCTAACTAACATCCAAACAAGGTTTCAAAATCTGGGCTGACTGGTCTGGGCCCTGGTACATGGAGCATGACGACACATGATACACTCTCATACCAGCCAGCATGGATGGAGGTGAGAGAGAAGAGCAGAGGAGGATGAGAATGAGAAAAGGAGCAGTGGAGGAGGAGGAGGAGGAAGAGAGGATGGCTTTGCATACCATAGGAGAAGATGCGGTGGCAACAATACGAGGAGCAATACCAGCAATTGGATGAGGTAAATGCTGAGATGGCGGTGACATAGACAGAGGTTACAACCGAGCAAAGGAAGAAGACACAGGAGGCAGAGGTTTCAGCAACAGTGTCCAACATCCTAATCTGTAGAGCATACTCCAACATCCTTCTCAGTCCAGAGTGTTTTTTATTTTCTTAATCTTTTCTACCATCTGTTGACAGCCAACAACTGTTAAGACTGTCAACAACTGTCTTTAGCTTTCCGGATTCAAATAATAATAATAATAAATTTGAAGTGGATCAGACAAAATCGTCATAGTCTCCATGCTCGTGCTAAGTTGGACCAGTAAACATCGAACAGTACACCAGTATTTAGAATCTTGCATCCAGGGTCATAGCAACACAAAGTTATGTCAGTAACACATAAGTTCTATTATATTTGAATTAACATTATAAAAATAACAAGTTGAAAGAATTTTGATTGAATAAAATGTTACAAGTCAATCCATTATGTGGCAGTCAGCTTCCACAGCTGAAGCTGCAAATTACATATTCTGAATTGATCTGTGTTAATGTAATTTTCTAGCAACCTTTCCACTGGAGAAATGGCAATAAGGTGAAAATGACGTGCAATTTCTCATAATATCAGAAACATGGTTGTTATAAGTGAGGTCTTTAGATGTATTTAATGGAAATTATCTAGCAACATGATACCTGAAATTTTCAATTACAATATCAGATTATGAGTGAACTTCTCTAAGCACACCTTATCTATGTTTCAATGACACGATTGATCTAAATGTTAACTGCTCTTTAAAATAAGAACCTCCTAAGGTGGTATCATTTTTTTGCCCTCGTGAATATCCCTACCTTGCATCTCCTAATATCCCCTTGAATGGTGTTTCATAATTGATTTCCTCAACTTACTGCTCTGCAAAGTCTATATCTTTGAAAAAGAAACTGGCTGTTTGTCTAACAAACAAAAAATAGAATAAAGAATACAGAATTGCATTTTATATTAGATGATTAAATCAAATTTATCGTACAGCAGAATATAACATCAAGAAGTCACTGAATCTTCTTAATAATCCATGGCTGGTGCTGACCCCTTCTGGAGATTGTATACCCACATGAATCCTGTAAAACTGCCATTTACTAATGTTAAAAGCAACTAGATTTTCAGTATCAAATAGTAAATGAAGAGGTTTTATCCACAAAATAATTATCAGGACATGGATCATGATTGTTCCACTGAGAACAAAAGTTGTCTTAAGAAAAAGTGCTAATAGAACCACACAGAAGTAAAAAATTTCTTACAAGATAGAACAAAAACTTTGACATTCAAACTACACAGCATATTCTTGCAGACTACTACTACTTAAATCTTCAGAGTTGCACTTAATTAAGGACAGCTTGACTAATATGACATACAATAAGATAAAAGAAGGGAAGCAAATGGAAAAAGATACGGTAGTTAGAATTTCCTATCAAGCTTACAGTTCTATAGGTATACACACATGAGAAGGTATCCCAACCTAGGCTAGCAAAAGCAAACTTGTCCTTCCCATATATTTAACACATCATATGAATTTCACTCTCAGTAATGAATACAACAAAAATTAGACATTAAATTCATCATCTTTTAATTTGTTTCCATAGGAAGAATTTCTTTTACTATTACTTCAAATCTGATTATTACATCTAGTCATCACCAACAAAAGTGCATTTGACATGGAGAGTTTAAGAGCAATGACAATGCATGGAAGATTATTACAACAATAGGATTTAAGAAGCTTTCTTGAGATGTTCCAGGTTCTGTCTGAACAACCCAAGAAGGAATCATGGCACAGTAACTCCAACCAGTTTGAGGATTGTGTGGCCATATAGTATTTCTTCCATCCTGCAAAGAAGTAAATGAACCAAATGATGATTGGGCATTTTAAAACAAATGCTAGTTATCCTAGAAGATCAGTAATATGAAAAAACAAGTTTACAAAATATGAACTTGCCTGAATACAATTCAGAAGACTTCTAGAGAGTTTCAGCTAAAATAATTATTTAAAATAAGGTACAAGGCACTTAGAAAAAGGTACTTACAAAGTGATACATTAAAAAAGATAGGAGGGAAATTATTAGACATTAAAGAAACTAAGTATCCTAAACGTCAGGCAATAAGTGGCAAGTATGAAAAAAACAATAGAACTATAAATGAGTTTCATAGAATAAAAAACTAAAGAAAGGCAATTTAGGCTGCTTGATGATACAATCTGATTCATCCAAGGAGCTTGAAAGCATGTGAGGTTTAAACCAAGGGAAAGCACTCTAATTAAAGGATTGAGCACATAACATTGTTCAAACTGAGAAACAAAGATAATATAAACTTTTGAGCTCATAGTAAAGATAACAGCAAACTGATGAGATACAATGTTCTCTTTCACAACATCAGGATCATATCTATCCAAAAAATAATGCAAGATAAATGTAACACCCTTGATTAGTCCCACATCGAAAGTGGGCAAGATTAAGATTGGCTTATAAGGGTCTGAGTATCCTACTATCAACTTCAGCTTAAGTATTTTGGTCAGTGGTTTAGACCAAGTTGATAGGCTAGTTAGCCCATCAGGCTCGAGTCATGACATTTGGTATCAGAGCCGACCTAGCATTTGAGCATGGTGAGGGGGCTCGAGTAGGAAAGGACTACCTGTAGACGGAGTCAGAGGACTCGTCACGGTGTGGAGCCACCACTGGGCTACGCCTCACATGCACTATGCTAAGGCCTGATCTGGGTTATGTTGGGCCTTGACGAGGACGTCAAGCCTTTGAGTGGGGGTGATTGTAACACCCTTGATTAGTCCCACATCGAAAGTGGGCAAGATTAAGATTGGCTTATAAGGGTCTGAGTGTACTACTATCAACTTCAGCTTAAGCATTTTTGTCAGTGGTTTAGACCAAATAAAATTGATAGGCTAATTAGCCCATCAGGCTCGAGTCATGACAATAAAGAAGCATGATACGCTTGACATACTCATTCAAACTTCATGGTCTTATGAAGAAAAACATAATACAACAACAACATGCCATACTGTCCAAACTATCTGAAATCAAGTTGTATGAAAATATACATATAAACTTTGATGATCTCTTTGTTGCAAAGTCTTTTACCGGATTGAATATCCAATAAATTAATTTTAATGGCTAGATTGTAATATCATAATTATAGTAAGAGAAAAAGAATGCACTTAAGCAAAGTAAACAGGAAATTCCAACATAGAATGAATAAATGATAATATTCATTAATGAGAAACACTAGAAGTTGAGTTATGGACATCTTCAAAAATGCAGTGAAGTAAAATCAAGCATCCATGATAATTAGTAGCAGAAATTTCATCTCATGGGATCATCAATCATGAAGTGCATCCACAATGATGGAATGTCTTTAAATACCTTGCAAGCAAGTTAGATGGTCCAAAAGGTTAAGCTACTCCCCAAGGTTCGTTAGCTGAAAATGGTAGTGGGAAAGTGCTAACAAACATAAGTTAGGAAGCTTGGAGTTAAGCAATAGGGAGATTGCTGAAGCAACACAAGTAATAAATGCAAGGAAAGCATACATATTAAAGCAGCAAAGAACATGATGTAGTTAATTGCTTGATCTCTTTGCATCTTTATGGCTTATGATAATAGGTTCATCACTGAGTAATTGTACCGATGATACTTTTAACTTTATTGAGCTCATAAGAACCAGAACATGTGAGACTGAAGATGCTTGGAGCATTTAACGGTGAAATTTTTGAAAAATAGAAATAAATGCATTCAAGAGGTCTCTAACTCTCAGTATACTTGGGTGGTTTGTGCTTAAAAGCAGATGGAGAGATCACGTAAGTCCAGAAAACTTCTATTCTCTTTATTGGTGAAGGCTTCCATTTCTTTTGTGCTGGTTTTTCTTTCTTTTTATACATTGTCATCCTGTTGTACTTGTTAAAGGTCACAATCCACATCTTTCCTAAGTCTAATACCTGTGCAGTTTCAATTATATTAATCATTTTACTGCTTGCATGTTAGCTGACCGGTATGGACACAATTTAAGATGATAGTAAGCATCATAATTTTATCTAATTCCCCTCGGCAATGGCCTCCAGATTATTAACTAGAACAGTAAACAACTATGATGACTGTAGAAGGCAAATTAAAGAAAAATGATATATATGTCGCCTTCGTCCTTGATCTAGTAACATTTATCATTAGCAAGCACCAAGCTCATGACAGTGTTCAAACTTCAAAATCAGTTTGCGAATTTAACTCAGAATCTAATCACATTTTCATCGTCTAACAAAATTTATCTAAGCTAAGAAAACCACCAAATTGAGTGTAGAATGGCATGATCCACGATTCAAACCCTAAATAAAACGAAAGGAACCCAAGAGATGGAAGATTTTAAGCAGAAAGCCTATCAGATAGGTCAGATTCGCTTTATCGGGCGCAAATTTACACAGGAAATCCCAGGATTTCAGCGCCGAAGGCATCTACTCATGAAGAAGATCCGAGGAGGTGGAGGGGGGCGTACGTACCCAACGCTTCGGTGGAGGGCTCCAGTCCATGCCGAGGGGCAACGGCGAGGTCCCATCGTGTCGGTGCTTCGGGGGGCTGTTGGTGGGCATCGCAGATCTCCCGCGGGAGATTGAAAGATCGAGGTTCAAGGCTAGTTAAGGAGATCGGATCGAGGAGGGGAGGAGAGGAGGGCGAGACGGGACGATCGCGCAGTGGGTATCGCTGCTGGGTTTGGAAAGGCAACGCCACCAAACCGTCTTCGCTTCGGTCGTCTCTCCGGTGTTTCGTTTCTTTTCACCCGCAGCGTAACTAATCGTCTTCAAAGCTTCAGCTAATTGAAAAATAATTAATGCTTTGGCTCGTGCAACGCACGTTAGGCGGCTTTTATATATGGACAAATTCTTTTTCATTATTTTCTGTAAAACATAACCTTTTGTTTTATTTCCGACGTCAAGCACGTTAAACACAACGCACGTACGTTAAGCCCTATTGACGTGGACCAATCACTCGACGAGGGGGCCACCGCTCCTTGCAATCGGATCGACATCACCTGCTCGGACAGTCAATATGGGATAGAAATGGGCGATAAAACGAACCATTCGGTCAACTCCTCCCTCCCAAACTCTGCTGTTGCCCCTTGCGCCACCTTCACTCACCTCGCCCTCTCCCAAAACCTCCTCGTCCGCCCACTTCTCGACACTCTCACTATCATGCCATCACTTGCCCATCTCAACCTCATCGATAACATTTTTTTCGACCCCATCCCACCACCCTCCTCCAATCACTTCCAAGCCATCCAGGAGCTCTCGCTCGTCGCGAACCAACTCACCTCCACCGTCCTCACCTTCCTGGGCAACCTCATTACTCTGTCATCTCAACCTCTCCTACAACCTCGAGATTCTCAAGCTCATCGACTGCAATCTCATTGGCGATATCCCGTCATCGTTCGATCGGGTTCTTAAAACTCACCAACCTCTCTAGTGTTGTCCAAATTGAGCTATATAATTACTCTCTCTCAAGTCTCATTTCGTCGAGCTTCGATAAGCTCAGCTCATTACTCTGCATCAACAAAGTTTTGATGGAACCGAGGGCGATGGTAGAGGGGGACAACAGGACCTCGACAGAAGATAAGATTTTTCTAACTAAAAAAATCTCTCTATTCTATTGAGGAAAATTACGAGGAAAATTCTCTCTCTCAGTCTATATAAATATATAAATAAGAGAGGGATATGTTAATGTATTAAAGCTAAAGTTACTTAAATAAAATTTCTTTATTTCTTTAATAAAATTTTTTTAATAATTATTTTTATCTTCTATTATTTTCATTACTGATAAGATAGCAAGACGATAGAGGAGAAAGTTATAATGGGGCGGCCAAAGGTAATCTCATATTTAGAAAAAAAAATAATATTCTATAAAAAAAGTCTTAAGAATTTTTTGAGAAATTTTGTTATATATATAATGTCAAAAAAAATATAATTTATCGAAAAGATGTTTCTTGTACCATTTTTTTTTTCACGTATTTTTAGACTTCATTGATAGAGTTGTAAATGTTTTGGATTCATACATTCAATAATTAATATATTTACTTGGATAATTTCTTGAAAATTTTTTTTTTTAGTTTTTCTCGTAAGGTGCTTTTTTTTCCAACTGTGTTCTCACATAGTTTTCCTGCCCGAACACCCTATAAGATTTATAATTTTTTAATAGAGTTTATATTATTTTTGACATCTCCCCTAAAATATTGTGTCTATTAAAAACATTATAATTAAGTTAAATTGACTCAAAATCTAACCAAAACTAATATAGTTTCAGACAATTATCCTCATTGATTTAGGAGTAAGTATAAGCAAATAATAAGATTTTTTATATTAGTTACAGTGTTTTTAAATAGGTTTACGATATTTTTTATTTCTCTATGAAAACATTATAAACTTATTCAAAAATATCATACCTAATATATTCAAAATTATATACAAAAAATAAAGTTTGAAATAATTATTTTTGAATGGATTATTTAGTGCACATTCACGAAAACATTATAACTGAAGATATGGACTCAAAATCCAATATAAACTACCTCATAAAAAAAATCTCAGATAATTCACACATGTAGGACGAGATTTTTCTCAAGATAATTAAATTATCATTGTAATATTTATTAGTGTTTTAATCAGGATTTTTATATCCTACTTTTTGCTTGAACGTATAATCCACACTAAGAAAAAATATGCAGTAAAAAAAGTGAGTTCAGGAAATTAAATAAATAGTTGTTGTATTTATTTTATTTTATTTTTTGAAGAAAAATATTCAAATTTACTTATTATTTTAGGATTATTATTTCCTAAACCATCCCCATCACAGACCCCATTCTGCTTGCCACTTTGGGCCTCTGAATTCGACAGCGTTGCGCCGGCGATCACCAACAAATGGAGTATCTCGCGGCCGTGGCCGGCGACATCGAACCGGCCGGTTTTCCACCGGTCCGCCGGCATCCAGGTCACGTAGAAGGCGGTCCCCGTCACTTACGACACGGCCACGCCACCTAGGAGAAGAAAGAATCATCCTTTCTTGTTCCTTTGATAAGGTTGCACCAGCTGGAACACCAGAGGGACGGGCTTGCATTAAGGCCTAAACATTGCAGGTCTGGTCAAAGTCAACCAGCGACTTGCGAAGACTAGATTAGGTTGGCTTCAATTCTGCATGGCAGCCATTAACAGAGGACTCAACTTTGCTTCTTGAGTTGACGCGTAGTTTGCCGCAAGCAAGAAGTCAAATGTCTTCTTCATCAGCTCTCATTGTGTATGCCTGAAGTGAAAGGTATTTATTTCCGATCCTTGCTGACTTGTCTTTGATGTCAGCATGATCATCTAATTTAAAGAAACAGCTGCTTCTCTAATCTAGAATAGTAAGAAAGATCTAGTTTATCATTATAGATTGATATTTCAGATCAGATACATATCGTAATATTGTTATATCTAATTTTATTTTATTTTTTATATTTATCAGATAAAAAAAATATTAAGTTCTCTCAAAACTTTAAAATATTTATTTTGTCATTACCGATCATATCGTCTACTCATAGAGAAGAACAATTAACATATAAACTTTTTTTTAACAAATAAGTTAGGATATAATAAATAATAATAATAATTATAAAAATATGAGTATTAAGTAATTTTTTTTTCTATTATGCTCGCATAAAATCTATAAAAACACTAGATTAAAAAAAAAACAAAAACAAAACTCAATCGCTTGTGAAGGTGTAATTTTCTCAAGAACAACTGTCTCAGTTCTAATCAATCGGCGAAGTGAAGAAGAAGTCTTCTCACCGACAACTAACAGTTAATCTAATGGATCATTATTATCTTCTTGGCCGTGGTAATCATCTTAAAGTAAAGCCAGAATAAGATGCCATCATTGCACGGTGGCAATAATGCCTTGTAACTCTCACACGTATCAGTCGATGACTTGGGACCATTGTGCAGCTCCCAGAGATATTTTGGGCATGATCGAAGGAGATAATTAAAGACAAGTTCTTTAATAGCTGGGCAATCATGTCATAAAGTTTATCGAGAGTCATTTTAATCACATATTTGTCGGAGAGTTTATATCTCCGAAAAATATATTTTGAGCTCCATTCATCTCCAAAGAACAACATCATCAAATATATTTTTCTAAGTCGGTAAACTAAATTACAAAATCAAAATTATTTATTTTAAATACTATTTTTCAAATGTATTAATAATATTTTGAAGTGTCACTAACTTTAAATACATGATTTTACACACATATATATATATATATATATGTGTGTATTTATATATATCTCCCCAATACCGCCAAATCTCGCCCTCGCTCGGAGCCGTCCGTCCAGCCAAAGAAGTCAATGATATCGTCACTCAGCTCATCTGCTTCCACCACGCTCAACCCAGACGTAGCCGACGGTTTCTGGTCTTCTGCGCTTGCGGCTACGATCAGCTCCTCTCTCGTCTTCTTCGTAGCTTCTCGCGTTGGCGTCCCCCAAAATTTACCTTAATTCTTTGGCCTTTTGAAGTGGGCTTTTTATAGGGAGGGGAACGGGTTTGCATTGGATTCTTTTCCTTGTTCTGATTCTTTGCTAGGCGCATCGATCTTGTGTCTCCGAGATATCTTTTAGTTGATTCGTCCGATTTCTTGAAACTGGTTTGGTGAACTAGACATTGCGTGGCGTGTGAGAACTTGGTCGGAGCCAAAGGCGAGATCTTTCAGAGAGGGTTATGGCGGCTAGCAATTGATTTTTTTTTTTCTTTATTGGGTCTTCCGAGGTGGACTTTATCCAATCTGCGGAGGCAAGATTGGAGCTCGAAATGACATTTTTCTTTAGGGATATGTCTTATTTGGTTCTGATTCTGTTGATTCTAGCACGATTCTCGCGGGGATTGGTTTCAGTTTCAATTTCGCTTCCGACCGTTTTGGAGGTATGTGGATATGATCAGGTTGGCTATTTGGGATCGTCGGATGAGTACCAACTCTCAATTAATGGGCGGTGGATCGAAGATCCTTTTTGGATCTGTGAGGCACTTGAATCCTACTTCAAGAATGGTTGCTTCGCCTGTGGTTCCAGTGTGGAATCATGGCGAATGATAGGAGAGAAGCACTGCAATCAAGACTTCACTGCATTAATTCATGTCGACTGCAATACTTCCCCTGGTAATTTATTGTCAAATGGATCATTTTGTATCAGTATCTTATATTGTGTTCATGCTTACCTCTTCCTGCAGTACGTCGTAGAGGGAATGTGATTCTTCTGCAGCTGACTGTTTTGTTGCCCGATTGGATTATGCATGTATGGCCATGTACTATAACTATGCACCAACTTGTAATGGGCTTGAGGACATATCTAAGGGCACTTAATCCGGTTGGATTATTAGTGGACGAAAATGTTACCATTTCACGGAGTTAATCGTCTAGTTTTCTTTAGATTTTTGTGTTTTCACTAGTTTAAATGCTTGACAGAAAAAAATTCTTTAGAGCTTATAATGTAAATATTCATCCCTTCAAACTTTCCTTGTCTTATTTTGATTTATTTAGTCTTTCACTGAATCAGCATGCATAATGCTTTTTATGTTTTTATGGTCTGTTGCAGCGGACTCATTCAAACTAGGAGGGAGGAAAACCTTGTTACAGTTATCAGAAAATGTGTCTACCCTTATCCAAGCAGGCAAAAAGGGTCTGTCAGAAGAAGAAAAGCAAGAGCATACATTTTCTTCAGAACCACAAAATATCCCTTTTGCTGTTCCAGGAATGCTCCTCCTATGTTGTGGTGTCCTCTGCCCTTGCTTTCACGCTAAAAGAAAGGAAGAAAGTGAACATAGTGTTCTAGATAGGCAGCAGAATTCAAGTGAGTGAAGTATAAAAACTTTTTTTCTGATTTATCTACTTTATGTTGTTTTGAGTTTAGCAACCTTAACACTTAATGTTACTTGCAGGTGCATTGAATATATACTTGATTTATGGTCTTTTTCCTTCATATATGGTTAATCCTCAATATAACTATACATAAGTAGGCACGTGATGACACCAAAATTTTTTAGAAGCTCTTTTTGCTAGCTCAGATTATTATCTGTTGAAAAGCATATGTATTACTTTAAGAGGCATGGAAGTTACTATATGTCTAAAAGCAAGATATTATGCATATAAACATCCATTCTGTTGAGTGAGGTGTGGCTGCGAGACATGAAGAAGTGATATAGGGAATTTAACATCTTCCCTTGATATTGTTATTTAAATCATATCTGGCATGAATGGCAGTTAACAAATGATTCTCAATATCTGTGGGTTTGGTGGACCGGAAACGGTCCGGGAATTGCATCCACATTTCCATGTCATGAGGGATGCATTTTCACTATTTAGCTTATTTCTATTATGGACTAGAGTTTGTGTATCTAAAATCAACTTTGTATGGGATTTATTTTGTTACCTTATTCATCTATATTTTATACAACTTGTGGATTTGAGGTGATTATTAATGTAGATGCAAACTGGGGTTTTTATTGATTGGAAGTCATGCAGTGCAGTGGAGAGTTTACATGTTGAAGTTAGGAAGTCCTAGAAAGTAGTTTTTCTCAATGATGTTTCTAAATAGCTTTTCTGAACTTTTCCTTCTATGACCTGAACTTTAATGTGTTCTTCATCATCAATCAAAAACCTCATCTTCACCTTTGTGGTTTAAATCTCGCACAAGAGACTATGCTTATCATTTTATCATCTGCTAGATGTAAATAAGCTCATTGCTTCATATACCAATGCCTTAAATGTTCCAGATTGAGCTTTCTCCTAACTTCTATCCCCTAATGTAGGATGTGAGTAGTGCTTCATGCTTGAAATAACTTCTTTGTCAATTATAATCATAATATATTCTAATCTTAAAAAATAATCAATTTATTATCTCATGTTTTGCTAAATCACATCATTGGTGATTCCTTAATCTTATGATGATGATATTAATCACCTTACTTGATGATTCCCTAAGTTTATAATTTGGTTAGCTGGATGACACAGTCATTTTATGTTGAGAATGAACATATCATGTGATTATGGTAAGGTAATTCTTCTCTTACATATCAGCAAATTATTTGGTTTTTTTTACATGGAAACCTTTTGGTTCTCTTTGATGGACAAACATATCGAAGGGAGAGAATCAACAATTAAATTGGCACCTATTATGCAAGCCAATAATGAATATCCTTACGAAATATCTTGATAACCCTATTGTTACATGGTGTTATATCAGATTGGTTGATACTGTGGAGAGTATATTAACATAAATGCAACGATCTTAATTGTAGATATAACCATTAATTTGTAGACATAAGGCAGCATGTTTGTATTTGTGTCCTTATTATATTTCTTTACATGTTACAGTGGATATAACCTCATCTATAGAGCTAAGCACAGCCTCTGAAAAGATCCCTGCAACTCCAAGAGTGCCTCCTAGCCCGTCTCGATTTTCATTGTCTCCTCAATTGTGCAGAATTGGATCAGTACATCTCAGTATCGATCAGATAATGAGAGCTACTCAAAATTTTTCACCTTCACTGAAAATAGGTGAAGGAGGTTTTGGAACTGTATACAAGGCTTCATTGCCAGATGGTCAAGTTGTCTCAATTAAGCGAGCAAAGAAGGTAATATTATATATATATATATATATATATATATATATATATATATATATATATATATATATATATATATATATATGTGTGTGTGTGTGTGTGTGTGTGTGTTTGCTTTTGTCGGTAATATGAAACTTAGCATCACACATATGCATTGCCATATCAATATATATATATATATATATATATATATATATATATATATATATATATATGTACATACATGTATGTATACATGTACATACATGTATGTATACATGTACATACATGTATGTATACATGTACATACATGTATGTATACATGTACATACATGTATGTATACATGTACATACATGTATGTATACATGTACATACATGTATGTATACATGTACATACATGTATGTATACATGTACATACATGTATGTATACATATACACATGTATATATACACATATATATATGTGTGTGTGAGTGTATGTGCTTTTGCAGAGGTAATATGAAGCTTAGCATCACACATATGCTTTGCCATATCATTAGATATAACAGAATACATATTTCATGAGGCTTCTAGTTTACTTTACAATGACCACTCATTCTGTTGGCAGTTTGATGCATTTTTTTTTACATTGCCTTAACAAAGTCACCAAGGATAGTTGCTCATGTATTCAAACTGATTCCTATTATAATATTAATAATCTTCTTTTACTGGTTTATAATATTAAGTTTCAATTTTTTGTCCTGATCTATTGATATTTTTCACAAGAGGCAGCACAACCCATGTCATTTCTACCCATTAAAAATAAGCTTTCCTTGGCCAATTGGAGGTAGATGCAGAAGTAATTAGCCCTCTCTCCCTCACTTGCATTAATGGGAAAATACCTTTCTCTTGGCCAATAGGAATCTCTTCTTTTCAATACCACTTATGTTTAGAGAACATGCAAATAGAAGTATTCTAATATGTGCTAGCAGTGGGATTGGGGATAGTCGGAGCGTTTTCGAATTCCTAACCTGCTCTGGATCATCAAAAGTCTATTCTAGATTCATAATTCTTGGCAGACCAGTGTTGTTGTCATCTACCATGCACTTAAGTTAAATGAGAATAGGAAAGATTGACGCAAGCAGTGTCTTATGCTGAGGAGAACAGATTATGCATTCCATGCAATAGTAGAACAACAAGCATACTGATAAGGCGGATCAGGAGTTATGATTTGTAAGACAGACATAATATTCTCTTTTGAATAGTAGTTGATGTCCAAGGTATCCAGTCCTGCAAACATGATGATATAGTGAAGATGTTTTGTTTTCTAGCCATTTCCAAATATTGGATTGTGCGTTTTTCAGAGTGTAGGCTGTTAGTACCACTATACATGTGTTCCTATGAAGCAATTTTTTGGTTTATTAGAAATATATTAGTTTGATGACATGAAAATACTGTTGTACTTATATGCCCTGTGGTCTCAATCCATGATGTATATGTTATTTAGTCCATGCAATTAGGTATATATATGTGAGGGTGATCATTGGCTGCTTTGCAGCATGGGTATCGATTAATTAGTCTCAAAAATAGCTTTTCCAAACATAGGAGTAAGGCTGCCATGTGACCATTCATAGACACCACATTGGTGGAAAACTCATGCATCAGAATGCTCTTTTTTACTTAAGAAAGAAAATTATTTGCTTTAATTTGTTAGAAATTTTAGAAGTTCTGCTTGATCTTAAAGTTGTGCTATGCGACTGTACAGTATTTGGCCATTCTGATTTATGCAGCACAACCAAGCATATCTTGAAAAGTTTGTTTCCGTTGATATTATTTGGATGTGCTCTGCTGATAATTGCTTTTGAATAGGAACGGATTTCATACTTGAAAGATGAATTTAGCAATGAAGTTGAACTGCTTGCGAAGATTGAGCATAGGAGCCTAGTAAGGTTGCTTGGTTACACTGATAAGGGAAATGAACGCATTATAATTACAGAGTATGTTCCAAATGGTACCCTAAGGGAGCATCTAGATGGTAAGCTTTAAATTCTCTTGTCCTTGTGTTGTTCACTTAAGATGGAGTATGATTAAATCTTCTCAAATTTTCAGGTTTATATGGAAAAATATTGGACTTTAATCAACGTCTAGAAATTGCTATTGATGTTGCTCATGCTCTGACTTATCTCCATCTGTATGCAGGTTAGGCTTCAATATTGATTTTTCTTTTTATGCTTGTTTATTTAATATGTCTAAAATATCGCTTATTTGTATGCTTTATCGTCCATAAGTTACAAACAGATTTAAGAGATTCATATGGTTACTAGCAAGTGCAATTTAATCTTTAATACACACATACTTACTCTTTTTTGGGCCTGACCAGTGTGTACTAGTGTACAGATATATGGTACATTGGTATGTTCTGGCATGAAGGAGAAGAGGAAGGCACGGTGTCTCACATCTTATTGTATTTTATTTAAGTAAATATTAGTGCTACTTAGGATGAAAGCGGTGTGTCATGTAGGGCATCACATTATAACTCAATTATTTAGAGATAAGCTGCTTTAACAGTTTATAGTTTATGATTATAAAGTCAGGATCAGTTAAATATGATGAGGCTTGCATGTTAGAATGATGATGCCTTCTACTGTTCATTCTGCAGTGAGGTTGTCTTGTATGAGGCTGAGGTCTAAATTTTCTAATTCTTGAGCAGCATAATATTATCTACAAACCAATCCACAAACTTTTTATATCTTTTTAGGTTCTGCTCCAAAAAAATGCTCATTACACAAATAATGAAATAAGTATCTACCTAGTTACTGACAGCTGTTCTTTTTCACAATATTCATGAGTGCTTCATGTATCTGCCTGTGTGAAAGCACATGGTGTTAATTTCTACAAATTAGTTGAACAGTGATGAAGACAATGTCTCAATGATACCCATGTTATCTAAATGTAGTCATGCCTTTTGGTTTAGTACCATGCTAGTTGTCTAGCATTTATGCTTGTTGAACATGTGCTGACGAGAATTGATTTGTTGACAGAAAAGACAATAATTCATCGAGATGTGAAGTCATCAAATATTCTGTTGACCGAAAGCTATAGAGCTAAGGTCTCCGACTTTGGGTTTGCAAGGAGTGGTCCATCAGACACAGATCAAACTCACATCTCAACCAAAGTGAAAGGAACTGCTGGGTACCTTGATCCAGAATACCTGAGGACCTATCAACTCACTCCTAAGAGCGATGTGTTTTCATTTGGCATTTTGCTCATAGAAATTATTTCTGGAAGGCGACCAATAGATCTTAAAAGAAATGTTGATGAAAGAATCGCTGTGAGATGGGTAAACATCAGTAGTCCATTCTCTTTGAAATCTTTTCTTGATATGGTGATTGCTATTTTGTGAAATTGTATGCTTTGTATCTTTGTAAATATCGTGGCAATGAAGATTCCAGACTAAATTAAAATATCTTGATAGTCTGGAATGCTTTAGTAAATTGCTTTTGGAGAGTTTATATTACTCTGATCTATTATGGTTCCTTCTGTGAATCATAAGGGTATTTGCAAATATTTAATAAATTTTTATCTAACTTCTTTAGAGCCTCTCAGATGACGAGGCTATTTATGTCTTCCCACATCCAAACAACAATACACTATGTTGCCATCGACAAACTAATTTAGTTGGATTATATTCTTTTGCTTATAGTAATTTAATTTCAGTTGCTCCTCTGTTCTGACATTGGAAGGCAAACTCAAGTTGAAGCTTTGAGATAGTATATATGGATTCTTACAGGATGTTTTTCTCCTTAATGATCTTATTCAATTCTGTGTCACAGGCCTTCAGGAAACATAGTGAAGGAAATGTTAGGGATATATTGGACCCACTCCTAGAGGAGAAAATTGACGATGAGATAGTCAGCAAGATGCTTGATCTGGCATTTGAATGTGCTGCTCCAACACGTGCCGATCGTCCTGCTATGAAAGAGGTTGGAGAACAGCTATGGGAAATAAGAAAAGAATATGGCAAAAGCCTGAGGAGAATGGAGGAAGGTTTGCTCCAGTGAAGGCAGGATGATACAGTTTGTTGCTGAAGGATTTCTGCTGTCCATGTCTTTGATCCCTGGATGAGGTTCTACTTCAAGCTCTCTTTCTCCCTTGTGCCCTGCAAATTTCTGTACAACCAAGATTGTTCGTTTCTGATCGTGCTAGGGACCAGCGTATTCGATAGGAATTGTTATTCTCTACTATCTTAAGTAGACCTGTTCACCGCATACAACAAAACCTATTCTTGTTGCATATTTTGATCAGATTGTGGATCGTGCATGTTCATCCTACTGCCTTGGGATGAATAATATTTGTTCTGGGAGATTTGTCCATTGTTTGTTGTGCTGTAGTCTGGAAGCCATCTAGTTTGAGTATACTGTTCTGGTAAATGTAATATATGATGTGGTTGTAACAGTTTTGGACTTCATTTTCAATTAAATGATGAACCTTTTCATGATTAACCTCTTGAGGTATGTGAAATCAAATGGTTATCCTGACGGTTAAAATGAGATTCAACTGGTACAAGGTAAAGTTAAATGCTTAATAGAGGTGATGGTAGTGAGTGAGTTTTATGTAATATATGATGTGGTTGTTTGTATTGTAACACTTTCGGACTTCATTTTCAATTAAATGATGAACCTTTGCATGATTATCCTGTAGGTTAAAATGAGATTCAACTGATGCAGGGTAAAGTTAAATGCTTAATCGTGGTGATGGTAGTGAGTGAGTTTTTCAATGTATATCTATTTGAAATAACCTGTTACCACTTGAAAACCAATCAGATTCAAATTAAAGAAGATAAAAGAGAAAAAAGGAGTATCTTTAGTTCTATTAGTAGACAAATCATCTGAAGACTCAGAACTGGGAAATTCTCATTTTTCACTCTTTTCTTCCTTGATTATAGGAAAATTGTTTATGGTAGTATCAGTCACTAATTTTTCAGATTACCATTAGTTAGCAGCCCTCATGAAATTAGGCAAGTAGTTGGCTGATTTAGTTTAATTTAGATTGTCAATGTTCTAGTAACAAAAATAACAATGCTTGCATTGATTCTCTCCGGATCTTGTATTGCATTAGTTGCTCCTCCTTTCTTTCTTTCCCTCTCTATTAACCTAATCTATCTAATGAAAGATTTACTGTGGTTGCACTAGTGGTCAGAATTTGATCCTCAGTTGATTTGATGGGAAACTAACCCAATATAATTGTCATTAGAAACCCATAAAGGGAAAGCAGTGCTAAAAGCAAAAAGCCTAAGAATTTGATTCAGGGGATATAGTATGCTTTCAATAGATATGCTTGTCATTTTCCAACAGCATTGTCACTTTGATGCATCTCATTCATGACCCCCAAATCCTTCCAGCTATCTCATGGCTCATTCAAAATAAGATTTTATTTGATCATGATTCAAGGAATGATAAGGATTCTGTAGACAGAGAAGCAGCAGTTTAAGGCATAATTCATGGAACATTGGCAGAGGTGCTGGGATACTGAATTAAATAAAGTCTTTTGAGTTAAGATGATGCAATGGAGATCTAGAAATGGAATCTGAGTCCATGTGTCTCCAAGGAGTGACTCTTGGGGGAGACTACAGGACTGTCAAGCTACAAGAAAGAAACAGCTATGAGAACCAGTTTGAAGAAAGAGTAATGCTGAAAGCACAAGTTTATGATGGAATCTGATTCAGAAAGATGTAGGATGTTTTCCAGGTGTTTGCTTAGCCCTCCACCTCCTGATGACAGCATGACACATCAAAAGCAACAACAGATTCTTAAAAGGATGGTCTTTGTGAGAGATGACATATGTTCCACATATAACAATTCTCACACCAACATGTGTAATGACATTCTCACATTGATGCACTGTTAGTTCCTGTTATTTATCTGGACAATATTGATTGACTTGATTCCAACATGTAAACAAAATGTAAATCAATTGAGTATATTGTGTGGAATACTGTAAATGGATTGGCATCTGTAATTATATGATGGCTACAGAAACCTACATAAAGCTGCACAAAGATCTGATACATGTTCTGTTTGTATTTTGAGTGAGAAGCATCTGATGCATGTTTATATCCAGAGACAGGGAAAGGAACTACCTTGGGATGCAGAAATATACTCCATTAATGCTGAAGACGAAGGCTGTGTTGGTCAGAGGTTTCCTAGTCCCAAGGTATAAAGACATTTATTCATGAAATATTTCTTTCATATTTATTGTGTAACAATGCAAATATTTTTATATTTGACAAAAAAAAAAAAAAAAAACAAATATAAAGGAACACTATCCTCTCTCCCATTTCCCCTTTGATCACTCTCCCTTATTCCGATCTTCAACTACGCGACTCATTAGTACCCGTTGAGATACCTAAGCGGTGGTTGGATTCGATGATCTGCCTCCAATCAGCAGGCAGGTAGGTGTCGCGGTAATCGACGGATTGGATAGAAGAAGCAATTTTTTGGTCAGTGATTAATTGCTGATTAATAGTCGCTTTATCATTATCTTAAGTTTGCGGTGCGCGTCAGGTGATCCTCAGGACCATCTAAGACAACACGATTTGTTCTCTCATTGGCTAATGGGGTATCCCAAGTCGCCCCGGAACCCCATGGCGGAAAGGTTAGCCGCGGTTAAGATTACCGAAACTTCCTACAATGCCCCCTCATCTTTGGGCAAAATGGGGAACAAATATCCGAAATTTGATCCTCGAACGCCCTTCCCATATTAGCCAAACTCTCTCTCTTCCCTTTATATTTGGGCTACCGAACGCCAGTCTCAGTGCAAGCGACCGAGAGCTCGGACATCATCGCGTTCGGCTCTGACGTGTTCCGAGCTTTCTGAGAGAGGAGCTTTGCCTCCGTCTTCTGGTGAGCTGTTCGGGAGAAATCCGGTAATGAGGGTGGCGATGATGTCTGATCTGCTGACGGAGGTCCTGATCCCCGTGGCCTCCGTCGTTGGGATCTTCTTCTCGCTGCTGCAGTGGTACTTCGTGTCCAAGGTAAAGCTGTCGCCAGAGAGGCAAACGCGCGGGGCGCACGATCACGGTAAGAACGGGTACTCGGACCGCCTCATCGAGGAGGAGGAGGGGATTAACGATCACAACGTGGTCGTGAAGTGTGCGGAGATCCAGAACGCCATTTCGGAAGGTGAGAACTTTGACAGAGCCCGTCTCTGGACCTCATTTTACGCTTGCTTATCCCATGGCGATTTGATTCCTAGTTGTCCTCCTTGTATTCCACTTGTTGTCGATAAAATCAATACTGCTGCGTTCTGCTTCATGTCTTTGTTCTTCATCACTATATTTAAGTTAATTATAAGGAAAAAAATAGTCTTTTCATTTGATTCTACTTTGCTAGGTTTATGGAATACGGGAGTACAGTAGTTCTTTTTACAGTTTGGCAATGCCCTAGAGGATCTTTCTAATAAGCTAACTAAGTATTGAGTAATTGGAGTTTCAATCTATTCTTCTCATTTTGTCACTTGCATTTTGCAAAATTATACTTTGATAATGCACTAAAGGATCTCGATTAGTAAGTTGGAGAAGTTGATGTGGTAGAAATGTTCGCAATCTCTTTTAGATTATTACTTCATGTAACTCATGTGACAGATATGAATTCTGTCATCATTTATACGCAAGTATAGGCTTCCGGCTATTTCACTTTGTAGTCTCATGTTTATATCAGTATTGCATTCTGGTACAGTTTGATTCTGATTTTGTATCTTCTTTTTGAGGAAAAAACAATTTTCGTATTCCTTTATTATATTCATCAGCTTAAGTTTTGTGGTTGTATTTGTTTGTGGTATAAGCATTTCTTTCTTTTTATCCTTTGGTAATATGGTCTACAGAGAAAATTATATGTATTTTGGTCTGTTCAAGGAAATAAATAGCCACTTGTTTGTGGTCCTTATGATTGTTCTCTTTTTATATTTTGCCTCTAAATGACGGATAATTTCTGTTTTGATACTTCATTTTGTTCAAATAAATAATTTACCTCATTGAGGTTGTTAATGCTCATAATACAATATTGACTAGTTAGCTTAGCAATATACCACAAAGAAGGGGTGGTTTTCTTTAATTGTAAGTGTCATATACGACATACTTATGTTAAACGACAGACTGTCTCTTAGTGATCTCTGTTCCTTCTTTTTTTTTATCACTATATTCTTTCTGTAATACTGAGCACATATAAAATTACATCTGATTTTATTTGTGCATCATGGCTCCCACAAATTCTTGTGCTCTTGTATCTTGGAAGCATCATCTCTTGGCAGATCCTTTCTGTTTGGTAACCCATCTGATCTTTGGACGGTGTTGAAGTCTGGTCAGGAAATTTCAATAAATATGACATGATATCTGAAGTTGAGTTTTCAAGTAAAACATCAAACGATGCCGTATACTTTGGCCAGTCAAATGGATGAAGAGCTTTGAGTAGTTATATATACACACAAGTATATAATTATTAGCAATCAGTAACTTTTATAAGGGTCATAAATAAGCAATTAGTAACTTTTTATAAGGGTCATAATAATGGTGAGCTCTGTCCTATGGCTGGAGAATTTGGTTCTGTTTATTACTGTGTATATAAATATACACACACAAGTATACCAATGATCATTAGTTAGAAGATACATATTGCAAGTTCACCCTTAGTTTCCTTATGATGTGATCTTGACTGATGCTGGATGCATCAATTTGTGCCATTTATCTTTTCCATGCTTTGTATTTGTAATGGTTCTAAGAAAGATGATACTATGAGCATGCACTATGGCATCTAGGATTTGACATCTTATCCACTGAACAGGAGCTACATCGTTTCTCTTTACGGAGTATAAGTATGTTGGAATCTTCATGGTTGTTTTTGCAATCCTGATCTTCCTCTTTCTCGGATCAGTGGAGGGTTTCAGCACGAAGAGCCAGCCCTGCACTTACAGCAAGGATAGAACATGCAAGCCAGCTCTTGCTAATGCTATTTTTAGCACTCTATCCTTCTTGCTTGGTGCAGTAACCTCCATTGTTTCTGGTTTCCTTGGAATGAAGATTGCAACTTATGCAAATGCCAGGACCACTTTAGAAGCCAGGAAAGGTGTTGGAAAAGCATTCATTGCTGCATTTCGCTCGGGTGCAGTTATGGGATTTTTGCTTGCTGCCAATGGTCTTCTTGTACTTTACATTGCAATCAACATCTTTAAGTTATACTATGGGGATGACTGGGAAGGCCTCTTTGAGGCTATTACTGGTTATGGCCTAGGTGGCTCTTCCATGGCACTTTTTGGAAGAGTAGGTGGAGGCATCTATACCAAAGCTGCTGATGTTGGTGCTGATCTTGTTGGAAAGGTCGAGAGAAATATTCCTGAGGATGACCCTAGGAACCCAGCTGTAAGAATTTTGCCATTTCTGATGAACATGTTTATTTTACCTTTCTACTGCATATCAGATTATCACCTTGTAAATTTTACTGCAAACTTGTTGTACTTGGTCAAAATTATTGTTTTTTTGATACTCTATTGTTGTACTTGGTCAAAATTATTGTTTTTTGATACTCTACATTCTTTTGTCTCCATATGTTTCAGTGCCTAACACAACATATTTGTACAGGTAATTGCTGATAATGTTGGTGATAATGTTGGGGACATTGCTGGTATGGGATCAGATCTTTTTGGCTCATATGCTGAGTCTTCCTGTGCCGCACTTGTCGTTGCCTCAATTTCGTCATTTGGTATCAATCATGAGCTGACTGCAATGTTGTACCCCTTGCTTATTAGCTCCATGGGAATTATAGTTTGTTTGGTTACTACTCTGTTTGCCACCGACTTCTTTGAGATAAAGGCAGTGAAGGAGATTGAACCTGCACTGAAGAGGCAGCTCATAATCTCCACTGCTCTTATGACTGTGGGCATTGCAATTGTTAGTTTCATAGCCCTCCCATCAACCTTCACAATCTTTAATTTTGGTGCCCAGAAGGTGGTGAAGAACTGGTGAGAAATTTATATATCTGTAAATTTGTAAATTAAGTTTGGCTTCTTATTGCCATAAGTTGGATTGGTAGGGAGCTATTCTTCTGTGTGGCAATCGGTTTGTGGTCTGGCCTGGTCATCGGTTTTGTCACCGAGTACTACACAAGCAATGCTTACAGGTATAGGTAGCAAATGCATCTTCTTTTCCGACATCTTCCTTTACTTCTTTAGTTTTAACTTGTTTTGCTTTGCAGCCCTGTCCAAGATGTTGCTGATTCCTGCAAAACAGGAGCTGCTACCAATGTTATCTTTGGCCTGGCTTTGGGATACAAATCTGTCATCATCCCCATATTTGCTATTGCTGTCAGCATTTTTGTTAGTTTTAGTTTCGCTGCCATGTATGGTATTGCAGTTGCTGCTCTTGGAATGCTGAGCACCATAGCTACTGGACTTGCTATAGATGCCTATGGCCCCATCAGTGACAATGCTGGAGGTATTGCAGAGATGGCTGGAATGAGCCATAAAATCCGTGAGAGAACTGATGCTCTGGATGCTGCAGGAAACACCACAGCTGCAATTGGAAAGGTAACAAAGCTGACTATTATCCTGCTTTTTTTTTTTATCATTAAAGGTCTATTTTTCTTCCTAATCTCCTAAATATTTGATAAAAGATTGGAAATGTTTTAGATCAAGTGTCTTTCTGAATTAATTGCAACTGTTTGATTTTGACATAGAGATATGCACAAATTCAAAGAATTTAGTGCTTTGAATGGTTTTGCTTTGCACCATCCCACACAATTTTTGCTGATATGAATTTGAGTAGAAAAAGAAGTGGATGTTTGAATTTGATGAATATGGTGCTCTGAAATGGTATGATCACCATTTAGCAGGTCATCTATCGATATAAAATTGCATGAAGTTTAAAATGAAAGCCTATCTCTGGAATTTGCAGCCAGTTTCGTTATTCATGTGCTTTTTGCATGCAATTCCCTTGTACATGAGTAGTAATCATACATGAAGTTGGAATATGTCTGCATATTTTTGTATATCTATGCATCTCGATCGATCGTCACATACACAGAAACATGTAATTGGTATCCTTGATCCTTTTTCTGTGTTTGCCAGAACTTGTCATCTCTCGATGCATAAACTTAGCTACTCTCCCTACTTCCTTTCCAGGGTTTTGCCATTGGTTCAGCTGCTTTGGTGTCCCTTGCTCTTTTTGGTGCCTTTGTGAGTCGTGCAGCAATCTCGACCGTGGATGTTCTGACACCCAAAGTCTTCGTTGGTCTGATCATCGGCGCCATGCTTCCCTACTGGTTCTCAGCCATGACCATGAAGAGTGTAGGCAGTGCAGCTCTCAAGATGGTGCAGGAAGTCCGCAGGCAATTCAACAGCATTCCTGGTCTCATGGAGGGATCTGCCAAGCCAGATTATGCAACCTGCGTCAAGATCTCAACCGATGCCTCCATCAAAGAGATGATTCCTCCCGGTGCTCTGGTGATGCTCACCCCGCTCGTCGTGGGAACCTTCTTCGGCGTCGAAACTCTATCAGGAGTGCTTGCAGGCTCTCTTGTTTCAGGAGTTCAGGTACAATAAATGTTTCGATGTCTTATTTATGTTCATTCAAGCTTCTTGATCATACTTGCTGATCTTTAATTCAATTATGTATCTTTGGAAGATTGCTATCTCGGCATCGAACACTGGTGGCGCATGGGATAATGCAAAGAAGTACATCGAGGTAAAGCTTTTCATGAAGATGTGAACTCTGAACTCCTGCATGGAATCTGTGATCAACCAAAGCATCATGTGTCTGTGCTACTAATGTGTCTCTGTTGGTCAGGCTGGGGCTTCAGACCAAGCCAGGGGGCTTGGACCTAAAGGATCAGATGCTCACAAGGCCGCTGTGATCGGTGACACCATAGGGGATCCACTCAAAGACACATCAGGGCCATCACTCAACATCCTCATCAAGCTCATGGCAGTGGAGTCACTGGTGTTTGCTCCCTTCTTTGCCACTCACGGAGGTCTCCTCTTCAAGATCTTCTGGAATGGAAAGTAGACATAGTTTCCTTCCAGTCATACCTACATTACCTAATCTCCCCCTTTGGAAAGGGATAGTTTATGCCTCTTTTTCCAGTTATAAGGGACTCGGGATTGTCGTCGAGTCCTGGTTGCTGAAAGAACAGCCAATTTCTCCCTTTGTTAGGCTTTATTTTGATGAGGATAATAATGATGACAATCCTAAATTATATGCAGTTCATGTTCCTAGCCTTTTGTGCTGATTGATATACCTATTCATGTTGCTTGATTCATTAAGCAGATGGAGATCGTGCAAAGAGTGGAAGAAAAGAGTTACTTGAGTTTACATAACACGGGTATTAATACAAACATCGATGATTACACTGTTTGCATTATTTTCTTTGATTTTTATTTTAAACAAGTTTGGAGTTTACATTATAAGTTTGGGTTATTAAGTTTCAATATCATTTTATCTTGACATTTAACTCATGTCAAGTTCTTGAGTTTTCAACACCATTGTATGCAGTTTTGCCAGGAAAGAAAGAAAACAATGGTTGTTGCATTTATGATACTCCAACCTTCTTGCTGCTATTGTTACTGCTTTCCTCAGCTTGCTGCTTGATAATGGCTGTAAGAGATAAAAGAGTAAACTCAGGAGTAGTCTGAAGAATACTGAAAATGAAATGAGCCTCCAATATATCCAATGTCAGCTAGCAGTATTATGTTTAAGATTAAAACACACTGAGCAAAGTTCATTCACAGGAAGTCATCCCTCCTTACCCTAATCCTATGAAGAAGCTACTCCCCAAGTACAAAGCCCTAGTGTCTAACCAACACTAGTCAAAATGAAACAAACTACGATGACCCGATCTAACATCGGCTGCCTCACTTTCTCTTCTTGGTAGGTGGCTGCGGGAGTTCCTCCTCTTCCTCCTCATCCTCCTCGTCTTCGTCCTCTTCCTCATCCTCCTCTTCCTCTTCATCATCGTCGTCGTCATCTTCTTCATCTTCACTTCCCCCTTCACCATTGACCTCAGGGTCATCGTTGTCGTTATCGTCTCCTTGGTTATCATTCCCCTCCTCTCCCGAGAGATCATCTTCGCCTCCGTCTTCTTGGCCAGCTCCATCATCGCCATTGTCATCCTCATCCTCGTCCTCATCTGACTCGCCATCGTCCTTATTCTCGAGCATGGCTTCAGGTTTACTTCTTTGAAGTGTCCTTTAGAGAAATAGCACAGAATAAGAGCCTCGATGGCAAACTAAACCAACTCTATACATGTAAACTAGCTGGTTCAAAACCCAGACTCTGCCAAGCAAGCATGTACCATCAAGGTCTGATTGAAATGTATAATTGCTTTCACCTTTAACTAGGTAGATAGAAAGAGAAGAGCAACCTACTGGTAAATTACTTCAGACTCATCATTCACTGGACCAATTTGACTTGATGAAGAGCCCACCTGAATCAAGTTCAATTTTAAGTGACCAAATATAAGAAACCACTTAGCATGAAGGAAACATGAAACTGATACTTGAACAAACAATTTGTTCAATTTTGATGATCATTTGTTCATACTAATCAGGCTAGGTAAAACAGAAAGCAAATCCAGAATTTCTCACAAAGCATTCGACCACAACCACCAAAATGGCAGAAACAATTGTCCTCTGATCTTGAATCAACCATCATGTGATAATGCTAGGGTTTGGAACAATATAAACAACAAATGTAGCTCAAGAGAACTCCTCGGTTTGCTGAAATTAAAGAGACACAAAAATATGAACATAGTTACATCCCATCTATAGTTTGGATATGCTAGTAACGGAGGCAGATCAAAGATACAAGGATATCAGTGGAGGCAATAAAAGAAATTAGCAATATGTGGGTCCAGGGATGGTCAACATATGCAGCTTTAACTCTGTGAGTAGATGGAATGTTTATGACTCAGAATCGGTCGGCTAAATTGCAAAAAATAGATCTCATCATAGCATCAAGGCTCGTCCCTCATCAAAATGAAAAAAAATGTACATCAACAAATCAAATTGATAATGCCAAAGACAGACAGACTAGTCTGGTATATGGACAAACAGCATAAAGAAAGAAAAGTAAAGGCACTGTAGCAATGAGAACCTCCAAAAGACAACACCTCCAACAACAAATCCTGAAGCTAATCAGACAAACAAAGGGGAAAGAAATCGAACAGCACAATTATTTGTTAATGCTCGACCATGAGTGATATATATAAGCAATCCATTGCAAATTTCTCTCCCTTGAAATAGACACATTTATAGACGTGCATACACATATAACTCCATGTAAAACAAAGAATGCAAATACAAATACGTATATGCAGCACTTAAGATGTATATTACTGTCGCTACCACTAACGTAAGAGTAGCGGAGTTTCACCACATGAAAACCATGCTTTCTATGACAATTCAAGCCCATGAGACATATCCTTCTTTAGATTGGCCCAGTTATAGGACACTCATACTAGGATTGGAACATCCAAGTAGACATAAATGCGTTAAAGGGACTCTTCAATGCACATATAATAGTCCAACATGTAAGTTTGCCACTCTCGAAGATGCACAAATAAGTCACACTCTTCAAATAGTCAGACCCCATTATTATGTGTTCTTAATTTACAGTAAGAGATTAAGACAGAGAGAAACTTCCTTGTGCATTTGCAACCAAGAATAGGTTCCTCTATTTCAGGTAAGTGCAAGCAACCTTAGAATAGGATCAGGAAGTTATTGGATAGTGCCAGTTTGTCAAAAAGACAAGAAACAGCGAAGTAGTTTCAGTTTAAAAAACCTCAAACTATCCATGTATTGACAAATATCATACAAGTATGGTCAATTATAGAGTCCACAGAGAGTTCCTCTGTGCTATAGTTCAGATCTCATGGAATAAGTTAAATGTGCCTTCAAAACAAAGAGAAAACAAGAATCCCTGAAGATCTTTCTGAGGACGAACACCGCCAGTTCCACCATTAGGATGGGGAGGAAATAAATACATGGTATCAAGATCCTTTTAGTAACTTGTCTATATTAAACACTTCAATGAACATCCTGACTCACAGCAAGATTTTTACACTTCACAATGATCAAGTACTTTCTTATTGTTACATTGGATTCTCTTATCTATACTAAATATTCAACACTGGACAAATATGCACTAGAACATGCACTGTGGTGACTAAGATGGTCAAGAAAACAAGAGTAAGCCATACAACAGTAACAAACATGAAACAGACGAAAACAACAGAAAGAAATAGAATATGGAAGATTTTTTCCTTCAAATCAAATCTCAAGAGCTGAAGCAGACGAGAAAAGGAAAGTTAACCGAGGAAAAGAATTTATCTCCAGAACCTATAAGTGCCTAAATACATACAAAAGCTGGACATCACATGGAAGGCCATACACAGGCATTTTAGGTCTAAACAACGGGTGAAGCCGAATGTCATGCAAGAATCTCTGAGTAATACGACTCAACACCAAAGAAGACATGCCACACATGATTAAGCACCGAAAGAAAGCTAAAATCCTCGCTACTTGTGTAGCTCAGCACCGAGGAACTCTACACAATTCTTCAATCAGCAAATTATCAACTTCAATACGTTACTAAGAAATAGCGAAAGCAGGAAAAAAAATAAAAAAACGGGAGGAGCGTCCGTACCGCCAGGAAAAGCCAAAGGAGCGACCTTTCCACAGCCAAAACGGTCTCCGCCACGAGTAATTCGGCCATGGAATGAAGATCAGCAGGTCCATTACTCTTGCTTCGGCACAGCGCCTCCATCTCTACAGACCAAGCACCAAAATCCATAAATACCAGCCAAAAAAAGAGAAAAAAAACAACGGAAAAAGAAGACGAGAACCACGGCCCTAGCTGAGTGGAGAAACGGAGCTAAACACCGACTCATAAATAGAAAGAGGAGGAGGAGGAGGAGGATGACGAGGAGAATCCAACCAGGGTCGAAGAGGAGAGAAGGGGGCAAAGGGAGAGCGCTTTCGACGCGATGCTACAGCGCAAGATCTCGCCGGGAGATCCAGAAACACCAAGAAGGGGGTTTTCTGATTAGGGTTTTGGCCGATCGGGGGCTCGATTGGGATCCTCTGCAAGTGGTGGCACGTGTTTGTCTGGGACCCGTGGCAGTTTTCCAGGGGCCCGCATCATTGTACTGTTCCCGTGTGGAATTGTAAGATCCCATACGCAACAAAATTTGGAAAGGATCCGATCGAAGGCATTGGCTTTGTGTCTAGTGGGATTGGATGAAATCCAACCTCATCCTATCCAGTAAAAATTCTCGTTATAATATATCGATTTAGCAACACAGAAAATACAATCAATCATTTCTTACACATAAAACATTTTCTCCAGTAATATTTTTTTTTTCTCTCATTAACAATAATCTGCCATAATAACATCTAAACCATATATAGTGTTGGATAAATTAAGAAATCACTGTCACATAAAATTAATATTAGCCTTTTTTTATGCCATTAATTGTTGCCGACCACAGACAGTATTAATGGTGGAAGGTTAATGAATGCCATGGGACCATCTCGTTTATGGAGTCAGTCATCTGCTGCCGACTCTTCCGTCACGGAAACCAGCAACATAGATGAAGAAAGATCATCTCACAGAGTGGATTAATTCTGACTCCAAATCCATATTGAAACCATAAACAAGCTCAGAAGTTCATGAAGAAATGATCAGATCACCAAAATATGAGCAGAAGAAGTAAGTATGATCATATTCATGGATGGATCCACTGAGTCTTATATGATCAGGCTGTAAAAATGCTGCCTGCATACATGCATGAACATACATCCACATCTAAGCAAGATTAGGCTCATACGGGGCGTCAAGCCACCGCCACTGCTCCCCGGCCATCACCTTTCATCAGGAAGAACCTTGAAGGCTTGGGCTGGAAGTGCCTCCTCCTGCGGAGATCATGGCTCGACGGTCGTATCATCTGCATGAGGAGGCCGCCCATCGACGTCGCCTTCGCTGGTCCCTTCGTCTCCGGCGATCCCGCGTGCGCCACTGATCGGCCGGAACTCTTTCTCGGACCACGGTGGAGCTTGCACCGGAAGGAACCCAGGTGCGTCGTCGGCGAACAGAGGCAGGGCCGAGAAAGGCTGTGGGGCTTGGATGAAGAAGAAGAAGAAGAAGAAGAAGAAGAATCCATGGAAGGAGGTCTTGAGGTGGAGGTGGTGATCCTCTTGGGGCGTCCATGGCTTCGAGGAAGAATACTAAATACGGTCGCTTTGCTTTGTTGGCTAAGCAGTTCTACGCGTGTGACCTGCTGTCAACACTTGTTGAGCCGCCGTGCTTTGGAGATTCACCATGAAAGCACCTTTAGCGATGGGGTTGGCTCTATGTGACACTTGTTTGATATGGGAGGAGGACGAGTGGCTGCAGGCTTTCCTCGGAAGGACTGCCGACATGAAGGAAGAAGAAGAATCCAGGAGATGGACCTTTTCATCTCCAATCGACACTTTGTGCCGTAGGTTTCTTTGGACTGAGCCAATCCTTCTTCCTGAGGTTATCCTCTCGCAAGCCACAGGTGTGTGGCTCGTGGTTTTGGTCAAATTGGTCTCGTCAGACTGACCCATTCTCACAAAGATCTAACCGGTCATTGATACAGTCAGCTGTACTTACAATAAACAACATACAAAGCAATACTAGTCGAAGAAAAGAGTCAATATCTTCTGTTTGACCGAGACATCACAGGAAGAACAGCGTCATCTTCCTGATCTCGGAGTTCCCAGTAGATATTTCTCTTGCAGGTGCAGTTGTTCATGGTCGGATCGAGCCAGAAGCTGCTTGTTACGCTTGCGATGCCACCTCGCGCGGGCGTAGATGACCCAGAGAACCAAAGACAGCATCACCGCCGCTGAGGCCATGGCCAAGCCGATGAAGACCTGTTTGCTGTAACGCCCCAGGCCGGGGCAGTGGTCGAGGGTGATGGACCGGAAGGTCTGCCGCACGAAGGTGCAGTCCGCTAGCCCTGCGAGGAACGGCCCGTACTGGTACAGGCCGTGGCTCACGTTCGCTGCTGCCATCATCTGTGCGTAGATCTTGGGAGTAATGCGACCGACGGTGGCACAGATGTCGGATCCATTGACCACTGTGACTTGGCACACGTAGCTGCGCCATACCTGCACGAGAAGAATGGTGGTTCTTGTGGGGTCAGTGATGATGATTGTGACGGTCGGATCGCGAATGAGTTCATAAGGTCGTACCTGAGAGACGTTGTTGAACCCTAATTCTCCGGTGGTGCAGTTGCGGCTGCCGAGGTCTGGGTCGTACGGGTTGCAGAGAGGAGGCAACAGGGGACCGGACTGGTTGTAGTAGAGAGGCTTGAGCATGGGTGGGAAGTCGGCGTTGGAGACGTTGGTGATCACCTGGTTGACGACGTTCACCAGCTGAAAGGTGACCTCCCTGCTTCGCCTCAGAGACGCGTTAGTGGTGGCGACGTCCACGCAAGGGAGGATGTCGTCCATGGCCGTGTGCTCGCGGGGGTGAAGAGCCCATTCATCCATCGAGACGCAAGTGTCCGCCACTGCACTGATAAGGTAGAACACGAGTTATGGCAGTCAGAGACACCATCTCTAATCTATTAGATAAGGTCGGCACTGACTTGTGGAGGAGGAGGAAGAGGCCGCTCAAGAAGAAGGTTGCTGCCACCAGCACCCATCCAACGAGGACGAATCTGAAGCCCCAAAGCCATGGAAATGATGAGGAAACTAAGCGAGACGATGTTGGGGACAAGCAGAGTGCACAGTTGCTTACATGTAGACGAGAAATTGCAGTCCAAGAATCGAAAATGCTGCATTAATTGCAGAAAAATGTGATCGAGTTAGCCAATGTGACGACAACTGCAGAAGTCTATGCATTTCCACTTACTTAATCCGAGAAGAACCAGAAGGAGCACTGCAGCCACGAGGATGATCAACACAAGACGCCTGCAGAAAGGAGCACGAGCCATCTCGCTCAAGGAAACGCACAAGATGCAGAAAGCAAATGAACAAACACCTCATACACAGTATCCAAGTAGTCTCGTATCCTCTTGGAATTGTCCGCTGTGCGAGAGGAAACGCCGTCCGCGGCGTCGTTGAGACTTTTCACGACTGCGTCGATCGCGGCCTGCTCGTCGGCCGGAAGGGAGATCTGACCCACCCCGACCTTCTTAGCGTCGGCCAGGTTGGTGGAGAAGCTCCTAAGGTTGGAGACGGTGGTGTTCGACTGGCCCTCGACGAAATCCAAGGTGTTCGACGTGGTTCCATGGAACTTATCCTGTCCATGGAACAGAACAACGCATCCGACTCTGTATGCAACGCAAGAAGAAGAGGATGTGGTGACGCCAGTCCAAAGTGAGGGGTAATGCAGCAAGTCTTGGATCAGCAAGCTCACATTGTGGCAGCAGTGCACAGGATGAGAAGTGCGACGGCGAGAGCGCAAGTTGTGCGGGAGAAGGAACAACTGCGTCGGGGGAAGCAGCAGTAGCAGCAACAAATCAAAGACAAGACCAGAGCGAAGCCGAAGAACCAGACGGCGGCGACGGCGAAGAGAGGAGCAGCAGTGAAGCCGACGGACTGGCATCAACAATTGCCTGTCAGGAATTAGATGAAGCGGTGGATTGGTGAGGAGAACTCACGGCCCAGTAGTGCAGATCGCTGATGTTCCAGCCACCATTGTAGAGTTTGAATCCGTTTAAAGGATCTCTTCTTCGAGTCCTCTCTGCGGCCAAGACGAAGGACGTGTTCTCCACGAGGATTCGAGCAGGTGAATTGGCAGATCTCCTTGGCGAAATCAAAAAGACGTCCTCTGCTGCTCCTACAAATCGCATCTCGTAAGCCACACGCAAACCAAATCTTTCTACAAAATTCTTGATATTTAGTGTTTCAATTCGCATAAATGCACAAAAAGATGGCCTCTTTTGCCAACAAGATGTACTAAGATACATAAAAATTGAGCCTTCCTTATCAAAAAGTGGTTCTTCGATCACAGTGCAAGAAGCTTCATTTGGCGATAGCAGAGATTTCTGCACTCTGTAGACGAAGGTGTTGTTCTAAGAATCACATATTTCAAAGCAATGTTCTTTGTCGGAGGACAAAAATCCACAAGCAAAACCAAATCTTTCTACAAAATTCTTGCCACTGCAACTACCGGGAATGAAATTAAGCGTTTCAATTCCCAGAAAGAGGCAAAAAAAAGTAGCCTCTTTTTTCAGATATAATGATCCAATTCACAACAAGATGAACTAAAATATAAGAAAAGGACGCTTCATTTGGCAGAAACAGAAATTTCCTGCACTCGAAGAATCACATCCTTCAAATCAATAATTTTTGGAGGAAATCCCAGAAATACGCAAAAGAGAGGATCCTTCCGCAGATTCATCGGTCCAATTCCGAGCAAAACATTCTAGATCATATAAAAATCAGATCTTTTACATCAAATCATTTTCCTTTCATCAAAACACAAGAAAGAACACACGGAAAAAGAAAAGCCTTGTTGTTGTTGTCATGGAAATAACATCTTTCTGTGGACAAACGGTGTTCTGAACTGATAACATTCATCTCCCATATAGAAAAAAGAGCATTTTTGTCGTATGATCAAGAAGCAATAGAACCTGAAACTGGTGTTTCTTGCAGTCCCGCAACGGCAGAATGCAGAGAAATGGTGGCGAACATCAAAATCGCCTGAGCTCTACCGAACGCCATCATGCCTTCCGACTCCTAACAAGGAGAAGAATCTACTGAACTCGAAAGATAAGGAAGCAGATCATGTGAAACAACCGCTCACGCACTTTGACTCCAAGTTCTCCGATCAAACTATTAGTGGGAATGAAGTAGTAATAATGGAAGAGATGACTTCATCGAGTCGTCGGGGAGTAGATATCTCCACTTGGGGATTCGAAAGCTTCACTTACCATATATATATATATATATATATATATCGATGACATGCTTCACTACCAACTCACCAACTACGAATCAATTTATATAGATAGATTGAAGTCAACTTTGTTGTAGAGATCACTGATGCGTGACGAATGGCCTGCGTTGACCGCACATAATCTGTAGAGAGCTCTTAGATTTTTGGTCTACTGTATCTCATAGTAGATCTCATCATGATCCCAAATCCATATCGATTACAGGTTAAAACCGATTGAAAGATAAGCACAGATTTGTTCATAATTCAAGGATTAATGTAGAACATCTTATCTTTTTCGTTTTCTCTCCTCCTTTTCTCGGAATAAAAATAAGAAATTATACTCAGTATCGTAGCATAATTCAAAGAAAAAATTGTGTTGAGCTGTTCTTGGATTCTAACTTGAATCCACTGATAAAAGAAAAGAAATACAAGGATCAACTCTGCTTGTGTAGTCAATGCGAGGATAAGCTCTTCTGATACAGTCAATGTGTATGATGAACAGACTGGGTCATAATAATCGATTAAAGAAGCTTAGACGTTCTTAGAAAAGAAGGATATGGAAATAGAGGACGGCACGTAACTTGGATTATTTTATTCTCTTTAATCCACTTTTTTTGAATTTAGGCAAAATTAGATCTGTTTCCTCCAAAGTTTGTGATTCTTCTATTTGTCCCTGCCAAATTAATTTTAATTTATATATGCTATATCAAAATTTACAAGGGTAAATATGCTAATTCCAAACTTTGCAAAGATAGATATGTAAAACCACACTAAATTTACAAGGAATGAAGTTGGCACATTTGAAGACTATAATATCCATGCAACATTTGAAGATGATGTCTGTAACATAAGTTAGTGATACACAGATAATTCCATGAGTTCCATACAGAACTCTATAAATACACAACATTAGATGGTGAGGACTCCTTTTTCTGCAGATAGTATCTGTATATTTCTTCTCTAGCATTGGTATTATTTGTGAACAAATCTTCTGAGGAGTGGCAGAATCACAACACTTTTGTTATGGTTTCTGTGCAGAAAACATGATAAAGGACCGCCGCACAGTGCTTGTATAATTGACGAGGCCACAGGATCTGCACAAGTCTTCGATTTCTTTCTCGGTGAAGTAGTTGTAGCTGTTGGTCACTTGGCCGAATGACTGAAAAAATATCGAGAAGTGTCAGCTAGATCCTGCTAGTAGCAACTAGAATGAGAGATGGTGTGAGTGTAAAATTAATTACCTGTCTTAGAGACTGAAATGCTTCTAAAGGTAATGGAGTATTCAGAGGAGATACCAGAAACGTTGTTGCGACAAAGACACCACCACTTCTTAAAACCCGACTTATCTCAGCAACCTGGTGGAATATGATCAAAATAAGTATCTTGTAATGATTAATGAAAAGTAAACCAAAGAGATTTATTCCAAAATAGAAGCAGGGGTTGCATGTTCAAATGGTTTGGGAGCTAGCTCCACCCAAAGGTGAGTTTCCTATAAGAATGAAAATTTTATCAAGGTAAAAGAGACAGATATTACATATTTGTACTTCAATTAGGGTGAAGGCCTACTACAATATTCAGGAGTTGCAAATCTTAGTTGAGCTAAATCACATCTTACTGTGATTAGAGCACATAATTAACTTCTTCAGAAGGCACATTAAAATGAATGTCATGTAAAAAAACCCTTCAGTTCATGTGGCAAATATTTGACATTTAACATGATCACCATGATTGACCTAACTTAATTCTCCATCAAAATGAGAAGATTGTGGGAAGAGAGAAAAATCTCTCACACATTTAATGTGACAGTTTTCTGTAGACCCAAGACACCTGCATGATGTTACGTTGCAGGATTTAAGAAAAGGTGCCATCTACATAGACTATGATAAAAGTATGAGAATGCTTAAAGCTAGAGAAGTTTAGATTTTGTTTCAGTTTTAAACTAAAGTTTGTAGTTTGATGGGACACCTTAGAACCAGTAACATGCAAGTATGGTGTTTTCCGATTGACACATCTTCGCTGCAGGAATTCTGTGGGGAACATGCCCAGTAAAATGTGGTATCAGCAAACCTCAGATTCATGACAGACCAATATGATGGTTCCATGTCGGCATGATACATGTCATCTAGCATGGGTGCCACAGCAAGCCTATGCAGTACTTGGTTTAGACAAGTGGTGATGAGTTTTTGCTAATCTTCCAAATATGCAACAAGGGCGAGCATGATATTCAACAGTGTTTCTTTAAATGTGTCAGGTTTGTTGCTTTTGTAAACTTTTAGTGGTTCTATTAATTGTGAGGTTAAGGTACATAATATATTACCAACTCTTGTCATGATACTTAAGATTGATATAAATGGACATGTTACTTTCATATGGAAGTCACCTACGAATCTACAAATGATGCTCATGTCTTGACTGGCAACCAAACCACCAGGAAACTACCACCCATGAGAAGCGACTCACGTATAAATAAACATCTGCCAAATGCTGCCATTTTTTATAGTGCTACGTAAACTATAATGCTATATCTTTGACACAAAAGTTCAGAATTTATGTCACCTGTTTATAATAAAATCACATCCAAGAAATTTATATTTTCTTTGCACAAAAGGAAACAGAAGAAGTCTTTGTAGCTTAAAGGAGCAAGTTCCATAAATATCATTGGACTATAGCAAGAAAATTGTATGATTACCGCATTGGAAGGTGAAGGCCAGCAATGCAAAGCTGCACCAGCATGAACGGCATCAATAGAACCTGATGCAAAGGGAAGCCTTGATACATCTGCCCTTACAAGAGCAAGGTTTCTATAAATTGTCAAGCAAATTCATTATCCCAGACGTAAGCTCAAAATGATACAAAATGATTAGAATCAACTTCCTTAAAAATCATGACCAAAAAGTTAACGCAATAAAATAATTTCTGAAGTGAAAACACCAAGCGACATGATCAGGAAGATACTTACGTTGTTATTAGAGTATCATCTTGCTTGATGAACTCATAGCATTGACGAAGCATATTCTCAGAAAAATCTAGTGCGACAACAGCAGAAAAAGATCCAGATTTTGCAAATTTTCTTGAAAACAAGCCACTCCCACAGCTAACATCTACAAGCAAACCGCCTGCGACAGGCTTGAAGTATTCTTGAGCCATGTTGAACTGCCAAGTAAACAATATACCTGCAATTCATCAATTAACACTTGGAAAGACCTCTACCATGATGACATAGTGGTTCATTATTGGTGTATGCACATCATCATGAACACAGTGCAACTGAAGCAAGAATGTTAGTCAAACAATGCAGAGGTGAGACTCATAAGATGGAATCTTGGAGTAGGATATGAAACAATAGGAAAATGAAAAAAGGTGAGGAGTATACCTCTTCATCAAGACCTGGAAAGCCACTTCGGTTGAAGTTTTGACGCCATCCTCTTTCATAAAGAAATGAAACAAGTGGACTCCTAATGTTAAGAAGACAAGAAAACATGATACATATCAAGTCATGAAGTATATATGCTTTAGATATGATTTTTTAAATATATATTAAGTCAAAAAAATCAAAGTTGACAAGCTTTGATAAAATTTGCTAGTGGAGTATGTTTGGTTGAAACATCAGCGGAAGCTAGTTTGGCTTGTAGGAAGATGGACTCTTAATCTGATTCCCAAAAGAAAGATATTGTAATGCTCATCTCATTGTCAACAAAATGCAGGGGTTCCTTCAGAAACAAAAAACTTAACCTTTAGAATCTCAGATTTAAGCCATCTTGAATAAATCTTCAGTAATGGTAGTTGTGCCACTAGCTATTTACCATGCTGCAGTGATGCTTATGGAGAACACTTAAGCATATATCCACAGGCCAATAGCAAAAGGTCAATAATCCAGTTGTTGTGTTTATTTAAATTGATGTCTTAACCGTCATAATAGGCCTTTGCATATATGGGTGTTTCACAAATGAAGCATACCACAATTTGAACTTTTGATTTCATTATGAATAAAATATCTTCAGAAATCATTCATTGTCCTGTCATCCATGTCAGTCTCTTTTGTGTGAATGCTTAAGAATTTCACAAATACCCTTGAGACAAAGAAGATAACAAAATCAAGTGATTATATTGAATACCATCACACACAAGTCAATGCATAACACATAGGTGAACTAGGTACTAATATACCTAAACAACTCAGTCCTAGCAGGCTTGAACTCGCTGTACTCTGTTGTTCCTGAAGTGATAGTTAGATCCAAGTAAACATCTTTACTGGTGAATGACTTGTTGCATTTCTGACACTTAAATCCGGACCTGTATATGGATGGCCTGCAGCAATTACAAGAACAAAAAATAATTAACCCAAGTAAATAACCAAGTATTTCTATCTCATGGCATGTAAAACCGTACTTACACGTTTAAACCTGCAGGTCCTTTTCTTATTAATGGTTCATAGCAAATTGGGCATGCAAGCAACTGGAGGTCCATTGAATCATTGTGCTGAACTCGAGTCTCCTGTAAAGCAATCCCTTCAGAAAGTACATCCAGCATTTCACGTAAAGTCAAACGATCACATAAAGAATGAAAAATACAATGATATGGCAGCATGTAAAATAAAAGTATAGTTAATTAGTAACGACATGCCCCATAAGAGTAGAAGGATTTAGGTTCGTTTGCAGTTATGCAGACAACCAAAGTTAGCTCAGGAAGAAGAAAAGATCACCACAGAAGTAGCTTATCATTAAGATCACTTTCCTATCACTGTGATTCGTTTAATTTTTGGCAGAGTGACAAAAATTACTTCTTGGAATTGATTGGTTCTATAGACATTGGAAAATAAACCCTAATATCACAACCAATTTGTAACATAATCACGAAGCACAAGTCAAAAGCTATCAGCAAAAGCCACCAAAGGCACATTAGATCTCACTACAACATAACAAGCGTTCTACCAGAGGTCAATAAACCTGTGCAACCACCACACCATCTCTCTTCTGATCATGGAAGGTCACTCAGAGGAAATCGATAATTCGACATAATTCTACAGAAACGAGTGGACCAACCAGCGAGATTCGGCAAAGAAGCGTGCCAAAAAACTCTGCTTTCCACTCGATGGATGTTGATGTAAGCCCGAAGCGCCCACAAAAGCAACCGGCATTCTCGATAAGGTTTATTGAAGAGAAAGGAGAAGCCTTTTTGGGAATCAAGACGAGGCTTACCTGCTCGACGGAGAGTGCGGCGGTAGCGGAAACACGAAGACCGCGGGAAGAGCGGAGACCAGGGACAGAAGGGCGGGCACGGAGCCAGAGAGGGTGGGGAGGAGGACGGAAGCCACGGAGGGAGGAGGGAAGTTGGGAAGAAGAGAGGGTTGGGGAGGAGATGGCCATCAGGCCCGTCATCACACTCGACTTCTCTCCCTGTCTCTCTCTCTCTCGTTCTCTCTGGAACGACCGGGTTTCTAAAGTTGTCTCTGGGGAATTCTAGACCGTTGGTTTTTGTGGGATAGGCTCTTCCCCGTCCATCATCCTGCCACCACTCCTGATGAATAAATAAATAAATAAATAAAAGGAAAATAGAAAATTACTATATTTCATGATGTGATGACCGATGAAAGCTTTATTAATTTCTGCATATTTATGTCATTGGCCGTCAACACATACGAACCCATTGGTCTTCCTCTTCATCTTCTTATCATCTACCTGCCCACCTTTCTATTCACTTGTGACCATCTTCCATCAAGGAACAATCTTGGAAACCTCTGCAATGGCATGACAACTTGCCAAGATTGATTGCGTCTCAATAATAGTGTCTCGAGCTTTCACTCCAAATGGTGATGTTTTCCTGTATGATGGGATCATTACGAGTGCTTATTAAGATGCTGCCACCATGGGAACAAGAGTGTCTTCAAGAGGTTTCCATGGTTGGAGATTGTTTGGTCTAATGTCTCTCTTTCAACACGATGGATTTTGTCATCAATGCATGATCTAATGATCTATAGAACCCCCTGTAACTGCAGATAAGCATTGATGAGTGTTTGATGTCAAATTTTGCCTCCAAGATCTTGCGCACCTGCAAAGCAGCCTAGAGGCAATTACTAATTCCAAGTCCATCACCTGCAAATTGACAGTGTTCTAGTATTCATAACCTCATCAATTAATGATATCCAGTGAGAATCTTGTGTCTTCAAACAAAAGGCTTCAATGAGATCACAAGAATTTAGTGCCAAATGGGTGCCATGCAGAACAGAATCACTTTGCAATCTCAGAAGCTAACAAACAAATACCATTTCATCTTGGAGAAGAATAAAGCATCACACTCGTGTAAATTCTTGAAGTAGCAAATAATCAGTGAATCCATATTCTCTAAGTATCTGTGGAGCTCCCTTTGGGTTCTCCCTAATATATTAGACAGAACTGTGGTTAGAGATGCAATGCTTCATGAAACCCACCTTCCACTTGTCACCAGTTACCTTCTAGAGTTTGGGTTGATCATTCACAAAGGGAGAAGTTTGGCCTTTCTTGATACTTCAGCACAACAGTCTGGAAGACTCAACAATCTGGCAATGGATCATTGAGGTCTGGTATCATTAACAAATCTTTGCGGCCAGGGAGCGAAGATGGAGTGATGTGCTGGCATATTCCAGGGAATTGGACATCTTCAAGAACCACGTGAACCTTAACTGGTATCTTTGGCGACTCCAAGTGCATCTGCGAGAATGATGAAGCAAATCAACCAAAGAAGTATTAATTCTTGAAATATATTTTGACAGCTAAAGTATGAGCAGCTTAGAACTGCATGATAATGGGTAAGCTTAGTTGAGAACACTGTCACCAAGACTCAAGAAATGACACTATCACAGCCTCACTATCACAAGGCTTCAGGCTCATTCAGAGGTCTAAGGGAATGATGGGTCACGTTTTGAGCCTCCAAAGAATTAGTCTTCAGGGGAAATATCAAACCATATGACTGATGAAGAATTAGACATACATATTTCAACTAATCGATTTACTTCCAATACAAAATTGAAAGGACAAAATGCTGATCTCGTCTTTCCATGAAAGCACAGACAAAAATGCTAGAAGATGTACAATCTTTTGCATAAAACACTTTTGGCCAGATCAAAACTCTCATGAAATACTATATTCAAGCATTCTATTTCTTACTTCTGTCATGGTTAGTAAATAACAGCCAACTTTCTGGAGGACATAGAAATGACAAGAAACTCAGATACAGCAACCTAGCTGTAGGCCTAAAAGCACATATTGGTCTAATTGTGTCTTTGTGCAATTTTTCATGTCATTGTTTACTTTACTTATTACAAAGAAACAAATTTGTATAAGAACTTACAATACAATTATCCACAAAAGTCGGGAAGACCAGAAGTATCATACTATGACAATCAACTAATATTCCTTGTACCGTGAAGGAGCAAGTAAATAATTCAACCATTAGAGTTTAACAAGTGTAACCTGTTGCAGCTAGTAATCATCAACATAAAGAACCCTTGTAGGACCAAGCACAATAATCAATTAAAATCAGAATGTTCTAAATCTAGTACCCATGTAACTCGCAAGAGATGTAAAGGGCAAAAGAACAACCAGGCATAACACATGAGAAGTTATGGGTGATCAACAAATTATGAGGTTTAATCTCTTGGTTGTCACTTGTACACTCAGCCTTAAAACCATCCAGTGATTGTAGATGGTTCAAATGAGTTAAAAGTAATGACCACCAGATCTGTCTCTGAGAACAAACAACAAATGACAAAATAAAATAAATATTTTTAATCCCCATTCTGAAATCATCAATAACAGAAGTATCGGAAGAAAATCTTAAGCAACCTCTTAAAACATTCTCAAAACATCAGGTGAGCTCTATGTAATTATCATGGTTCATAATAGGACCGTTCAATAAGGTCAACATTAACTGATCAGATTTTGCACCTTAAATGCATTTCATGTTCAAAACGGTATTCAAGTTAATGAATATATTAGACAGATATCTAAGTGAGGACAATTAATCAATTTCTATATTGACAAGACACGGAATTGAGATCGTAGACATCATTCACACATACGAGTATGAGTGCACAAACTGCATAGCTAATATATCATTAACTACTTCCTGTCAACATCTCCCCCTCTAACAAAACCAGCTAAAGGCCAACTGACAATGAACACATATGAATCTAATACAGCAGCAGCTCACTAACTCTAGAATCTAAATTTCCAAGAAATACACACCAATCTTGGAGCAAGGCAATGATATTTCGATACACATGTTTGCAAATGCAAACACCATGAAACAAGGTGCAAAACGATCATATAACTGAATGCTTAATGCTATGCCCCAAGTCAAGCAACCTATTTAGCAAGGAAAACGCCAACCTATTCTTTAAACCAAGTAAATTTAGCTACAAGTAGATTTATAATGGATTTGGCCTGCTGCTTACTGTCAGACAAGTTCATGTTGTTTTCCCCCCCGGTGTGCAAGCATATGATGGGATATATATTTATATACATCCACCAGCCAACGCGGCCGGTCGTGGTATCCAGGTGGGACCCGTTGTGCGTTACCGCATGATGGTGCCGAGTGCACCATAGCAAGGATAAGCGCATAAATGCACCACAATGTTTTATGTACACGGCGCATGCAGTTTAGGGCAGATGCAGGTATGGCATGCTAAACGCAGCTCCATGGGGAGTAGGAATAGTTATGCCTTCCTTAATAGCACAAATGCAAATCCCCAGATGCATTTCTACGGAGTTTCCATGTTTTCGTCGTCCTTTAGCTGGGTAAGGTTCACGGATGCCGCGGTGGACCAGACCTGGTCCACCAAAGAATTCCCACGGACCTGCACGGCAACTACCTCGCAATTACTATTCTGTCAGTGACGGGTTCAGCCGGGCATGCTCACGAAGCCTGCGGTCTGCAGACTCACTGCAGGTCTCAAACAGCTTGAACCGGGTTCAACCTCTCACGGTCCAGCCACATGCTAGTCCGCCTTCCCATTGGTCGGCAGGCGGCCATGGGCCCGCAGCCAGAGGCAAGACAGCACAAGTCTACGCTCCGACGTGTTGAGCAATGACACGACATCGGACGGCACATCTACCAGTCTGAGAGAGAGCAGGCAGCTGGGGAAAAGCACCAAAAGAAGGAAGGCACGGGTGGTTGGTGGTCACCTGCATCTTGCAATTGTCCGCCCTCAGCACCTCCACAGCTCTCCGCAGGTCTTCCATCTCCTGCATCATGTGTTACGAGACTGAGATAACATAACCTGTGAAGGTCGAGGAAGGAGGCCACCAGAAAGGAAAATAAATAAAACCTTATGAAGCTTCGCTCTCTCTTCCAGCAGCGTTCTCTCTACCGCCTGCAGCTCCGGCTTCGTCTGCTCACCAAACCCAAACAAAACCCCACGTCATTTAATAGTAATAAGTAAAATTAAAGGGGCATCCCGACAAGTCCATGTTCGGGGGCTTACCATTTTCTTCGGCGGTGGCCGTTGGATGGAGCTCGAAGCAGGGATCGATGAAACCGACGGTGCCCGTGGGTTGCCGACCACCTGCCGCAAAAGAGGCGCACAACTACTGGGTTAGATGCTGTAACGAGGGGAGAGAGATGCATCTGGGCCGTTCAAAATGGATCCGAGGGACACGGTGTTATTCTTATCAGTACCCACACCACACGCGACACGTTAAAATGCGTGAGAGTTATCAATCGCAGGTCAAGTGAGTGAGACGGGCAGCAAACGGGAAGGTCTTCTCATCAACCCATTCTTTTAACTCTTCTGTGGGCATCCCTCGGATCGTCCGAAATGACGAAAACGCCCCTTCCAAAGGAGGGGTCAATACGCGGGAGTCTCCCTCGAACTGATTGAATCCTGGGAAGAAAAATCCTCCAAAAAATTCTTCGAAATTAAAACGGTAATTTTAATTATTAAACCAATTAAATCCTTTGACAAGTTCATCCGAAGAAGAAAAAGGAAAAAACGAGATGAATTGTGATCGAATTCAGAGGAGAAAGCGGGGAGAAACTTTGGATTCGATCTGGGGGTATTTTAGTCATATGGTAGAAGAAGAAAAGGGTGAAGCAGCAGCGGAAAAAGTGGGTGAGGGGTCACCTTGGTGAGCCGGTCATCCGGCGTGGCGGCGGCAAGGCAGGCAGATCCCGGGGCCCTCGCACCATCGTCGCCGCCGCTCGCCGACGCGCTGCTGTATCCCTCCAGGGGCGACTGCGGGCTCGCCCTCCTCTTCCCCTTTCTCTTCGCCGCCGCCGCCGCAACTTCTTCCTCCTCCCCCATCGTCCACGAGAGGGTTCTGGGGAGCCTCATCATCCGCGACCTCTTCCTTCCCCATTCCAGCAACGCCGTCGGCACAGGTGTCGCGGACGTCGACGGCTTCTCGTCGCACTCCGTCTCCGAGTCAAGCCGGCTCCGTCGGCGAAAGCTGAGGAGGACGGCAGCCACGAGATGAGGGTGGAGGCAGGCGTCGTGGATCCACTCGTCAGCGTCGCCCGCAGCAGCAGTGGGAACAGCCATGGAAGCCTGCAAGAACCAAACCCCTACCGTGGAGGAAGAGGAGTTGAGAAATAGAGGGAGATGGTTGGGAGGATGAGAAGCTCTGACAAAAGAAAGAGAAAAAGAAGCAGAGCATATGGCCGCATTGGCTGTGCCACGAGAGCATATTTATATATATAATACAAATTGGGTTAGGCTACGATTGGGATTGGGATTGGGATTGGGTTGGGCTGGACCCACTCGTTAGTGATGCGACGGGGAGGTGACAAAGGGCGTGGTAATGAACCGGTCGAATTCAATCGTCGAGTGAGTCGAAACGGGCCACTCTTGTTCGGTTCGGTTCGGTTCAATTTGATGATATTTCCTGCCACCGTTTGTTCGATTCAAATTTTCTTTTTCTTTTTTGGCTTTTGCAAATACGGTCAACATAAAGTAAAGATAAATTATTTGACAGAGAAGGATTTATTTGAAATCTAATACCTCTCTATCAACAATAGACGTTTTTATTAGGGGAGTGCCCTTGCGAGGAGGTCGAGGAGATGGAAGCAGCCGCTCACACATCTGGCTCTTTCGAGTGAGAGAAGAAGACAAACCAGCTTAAAAATGGCGAGTGGATGAAGTCAGAGATACACACACAGACAGTGGCAAAAATCCATGCCAAGAAACCTCATCTCCTATACCCAAAGCCTCGCAAAAACATCCCTTCAAGTATATACTCATCCGAAAACACTATGATCTCATATGTAATCTCACAAACTTCAAAAAGATTCAGGTCGAGACTTCCAGCCTCCGTTTTGGGTATACCCATCTTTCTTCTCGAGGAATCCAAAACCCTTCACTCGTTTTTGACCGACCGGTGTGTTCTACTTGGACTCTCGTTCTCCTTGGAACGAGCAGATGCAAGGAGCAGCCGTGCGGCTAGAATCAAGCCGCCTCGAAGATGATAATGGCAAAGGGGTGACAGATGGGGACGTGTTGCTCGAGCATGCGCTCACCACAGACACCAAAATGCATGCACGTTGGCGCGTGTCAAGCCCCGCCCAAGACTGCAGAGCTTGGGTGCTCATCTACTTCCAACTTGTCGTCGCGTCTCTCCTTCCCACTTATCTCCGACCTCCGCCACGGCCACGTCGTTTGGCCCCTCGCACCGTGCCGATTCACCAGTACATGTTGCAGATTCAGCTCCGTCCGTGTCAAGGCCAGACACGGCCACGCGGCGGGCGAGACGCGGGCTTCGGTCGTTCTCCAGGCCAAAAAGGCGCCGCCCGGCCGCTCGGTCCGTGGGATCGATCACGTCCACGGTCAATTTCTGCTGGCTGGCTCTTCTCTTACGTCCCCACGCATCTACGTTCACCCAGTCTGTATCGTGATCTGATCACAAGGGATCGTCCTGTTCCATGCATGCCTTGATAAATATACTTCTTCCTCCACTCCCTCTTAGTAGCAGAGGGGAAAAGAGTTGGAGATCGAGGATGGACATGGGCTGGTACAGAGGAATACGGTGAAGTTGAAATAGCATGAGACGATAAGCTCTGGAGATCAGCCTGCGTTGTCTTGTCTCGCTTTGTGATCATTGCCTATTCCTATGACGGAGAGTCCTGAGACGAACGGAGGAGAAAGTCTTTGGAGAGGTGGCACGAGACTCGCACCGCCTGGTACGACCACAGTCAACGATTCCGGTCGTGCCACGCTGTGTGCGTCTGGTGCGCCCCCTCTGCTATTAGCATCAGACTCTTGCCGTCTTCCTTCTTCCTCCTCCAGAGCTCAACTTGTACGGTGTTTTAAACAGGATACTCCTTCTTCTTCTTCTTCTTCTTCTTTTTTATCCATGGCAGAGCAGTCTCTTGTCTCTTTCAGAAGCTTCATTCTGATGGCTGTAGGATCGACCGCTAAAACTATCCACGGCAGATCGAAGAACACAAAGGTCAGGCAAGCAGTCCGCCTCCATGGCTACTCGTGCATGCATGGGCATGGACACAGGTACGTAAGTGTGCTCGGCTTCTGCTGCGGATTATATTTTGTTTCGACGTGTTCATTTTTCGTGGGTTGACTTTCTTTTTTGTGTCCAAGAACGGAACCACGCGTCAGCTTTAGCACGACCCTTCTACAGTGAGAAACTAATAATATTTTGATTTCATAAATAATATGAAATAAAACTATTGATTCGTGCAACTTGAAAATAATAAAAAAAATCGATAAATTCAATAAATATTTTGATGGGTTTTATTAGTGTGTGTGGCGTGCATGTAATTTGTCGGTATTATGTCGGTCTGCCGCAACGTTTCGGTTTGCGTTACACCGCCTGCGTTATCAACGCCATCCGAACTCGGCTCTCTTGTCGCCACCGCATACCAAAATCCTGATTCTAATCCTAAACCCTAGCGAGAAACATCGAGCTCCAGGCGTAAGAAAGCGGAGAAAGAATGCGTCCACGGCAGGCGGAAAGATCCAGAACAAGGATGGTGGCGGAGGTCGTCACGTCCGTTGTGGATCTCGAGCTCGGCACCCACATGGTCCTCTGGCTCAATCGATGAGTCCATCCCGCACACCATTCCCCTCAAGGTGCTTTCTTTCTGTAGGTTGTTTGCCCCAACCTTTTGGCAAAGATTAGGATCTGTGGGTGAATTTGGTCTGGGTTGTTCAATTGCGTCGAGGTTTTGTTATTACTGTGTTCTCCCAATTTATTTCGTTGATTCTGATATCTTCTCAACTTGGAGAAGAAAGCTTCTTGGAATTTGAGCTGTGTGTGGTTAAAATTCCATTTATTGAGTTTCAAGTCATGGTTTTCATGTAACTGAGCTTCTCAATTTGGAATTCGTAGGTTCTTGGTACTCCAGCTATTTTCCATCTTTCGAGTTGAAGTCATGGTTTTTACGTAACCAAGACTTTGTTTTAGGAAATTAAACGGATCTTTTTTTTTCGACGCTCAAAATGATACAAACAACTCAGACCCCGAAGTCTCAAACTAAAACAAGAACAAAAAACTTTTTTTTTTGAGACACTTCTAAACCGAATTAAGAAGCCATGGGTTGTAGGAATCTACTTGGTATTCAGGGGTGAGAGGTTTGCTCTTGTTAGAATGTTTAGATGGGTGTTGTGATTTAAGGTTTGTGTATGTAAACTTTAGTGCCTTGGGATTGATTTTGAGGATCTTTCAAATAGAAATAGTCAAGTTACCTGGGTTTAATAAAAAACAATATATGACTGTTCTTGGTCATGATATAAAAGGTCCTGATATTCTGGACCAAGTCTAGTCTAGCGATGTATAATTTTTCTTGATATGGATCTAGCCCAAACCAGACCCAACCCATGAACAGGTCTTTACTCAGTGAAATCTGTGGTTTCTTACTGTGCCACCTTTTTTAACCTCAGGTACCCCTCTATCTAGTGTGTATTCCCAGATCTTCGATATAATGATAGTGTTAGATGCACTTGTTTACGTTGAGGGGCATGTTCGGAAAATGCATGAATTACATGCTTTCCTAAATGATCCTTGGTAGAGAATTGCTGTTGTACATCTGGAACAGTCCATTGATCATGTTCAAGTGAGAAGAAGTATCTGCATGAACTTCAATTGGATCAATAAGTATGGAGACTTGGATTGTGGCAAGTACTTGTAACATGATCCAACTGTCATCAGTTATACTCTAGATCATGAAGAAAATAATTGTCAGTTGTATTTATCTTAGTTGTCTTTGAATTGACTGTTGTCCGGGCCATGTGTGGGTAATGGTTCTAGTGTTCTATCAATCATCACAAAAGATTTGATAGGTATGCAGCTACTATATGTACCTTCACATTCTATTGCAATCTTATTTTGGGAGTGTCTTCTATATAGGCTGACTGTGTAGCTTTGTATGTGCCGTCTCGATGAGCCTTCATAATTGAAAGTTTGGTCAAGTAAGCTCGTCTTTTTTTGCAGAAACTATAGGTATTTCTTGCCAACCTCTTTAGAAGCTCTTTTCTCTGTTCAAACCAACTGTTTGATTTCTGATTCTCAGTATACGACAGTAGCTGCTATGACCATTATGATGGAATCAGTCAAATCTGTAGCATAGTGAAGAACCTCTTGAAGATTCCTAGAGGAGAAAGAGATGTAAGATATATTCAACCACTACTATATAAAGAATCATGGTTGATACAGCTGTGGATTGTGTAACAAGATGAGTGGTTGAATCTTAACAAAGTGGTTCATAAATATGAAGATGTGGAAATATTACTTGTGGACTGTCGATGTACGCCATCATTTACTGAGATGCAGATCCATCGTGGAGGCATACTGAGATGCAGATACTGTCACATAATCAACGCACAATTAGTGTGAACTCAATTAGAAAAAAAGAATGTCTATTATACCAAGAATTTCAGTTGGACCGAGTTTCATGTATTTGATCTAATTATTGAATAAATGACTAATGTTGCAGTTTTTAAGAGATGCAGTGAAAAGGAGAACAGTGGAGGAGCTAGACCCTTGGCTTGGAATTGCAATTACTTCTGACCATGGGCTCTGAGGTATATTGAAATAGCTGCCCTAACAAGCATCACCTTTGTCTACTGCTGCAACTGGGGTCATTGATGAAATTGTGGAGCAAGACATAGTTGAATGTATGTGGTGCCATACTGAGGAACTGGATCCACGATGCCATTAAGAAACACAGTGCAGGTCTGTGCCCAATTGTCAGTTGACTTGTATTGCTAGTGTAAGTGTTTTTTCTTATGAAACGTGGATGTGGATTTTATTGACGTTCCAGTTGAGATTATTAAACTGATTCAACTTGACATCATACTTGATGCTTTTTTTACTGCCATTGAATGCTAAATTTCTCCCTCCATAATGCTGCAGGTTGTCATTGTTGCAGAGATGGTCAGTGGCTCTTCGTCTTTGCTGATCTGCACTGCACCCCCCCCCCCCCCCCCCCCCCCCCAGAATGATACACTCAAGGCAACGCGGTCATTTGTGTTGAAACCAGGCCAGTTGCCATGGAAACCCTTAATTCTTTCTTACGGTTTCACCCTGCTTGAACATCTCACAAGATTTTTGCTGAAAACAGGATGCCGACTGCCGGCCCCTTCGATTCAACAGCTGACCCGCCAGTTGCAGACCTTAACCTGCACGTGAGTGCACAATGAGCGTCGCCATCTGGGTAATGACGGGACGATGAAACATTACCTAATCTTCTGTCCTCATACTGTGTGTTGTCCGTAGTCACAATCATGCAGCAGCTGCCTCATGGTTGGATCATGAGGAGCTGTATCGAAGCAGGACATGATCGCACGACAGATGCAGGCGATCGCCTCCACCGCTGAAGTGACTGCTGTGTCCACGCAGATGCAGCATCTCGTACCGTGCCCTCCTGCACATGTAAGAAGACTAACCTGTCATTGCGAATAAAAAGCAGTTGAATTCATATTATCTGACCAACTATTTTTGCCTGCAATTATTGTCTGCAGGTAATTCCAGTTGCAAGCACTAAACGTAAATATTATCACCAAGTACAAGAACCCCACCATCATTGAAATCGAAAGCTCACGGTCATGGTGGAGTACACTCTGTACACTTCTGCTATAGTGGTTCACTGCCACTAACCGGGGGTAAAGGTGTGTCCATGTGGCCTAAACGTAAATATTATCACCATGTCTGCCATGTCGGCCAACTTAATGGCATCGACATCAAACCAAGGTGTCCGGTAAACGATTTGGAATCATCTTAGGGCCCCATCTCGACACTACCTCGGGTTAGGCCACTTCGTAATTATTGTTATCATTATTATGCTTTACTTACGTGGCCGTATTTTTCGTAATGAATTTGATGCGTCGGGACCAATTGGCCCATTTAATCATCTGTTTCATGTATGTATATATTGAGAAGAAGGAAAAAAGAAAGAAGTAATAGTCAAGTATGATATAATAATTAATGGGAAATATATTCCATTTATTTGCCCCCTAAAATAAGCACCAGCTTTAATCCCAAACGGTTTTTTGGTTTTTTGGACTTCAAATTATATCCCCTCAATTTAATGAAATTAATAATTACTATGACAACCGGGTCGGGGGAGTGCTGCAAGAGTCGTGCAACTAATGATGTACCGGAGGGATCATGATGATCTCATTGGATCCCAGTTGAGACATCAACCATTCACACATACTGTACTACTCGGCCAGTAGACGACTAAGGATGCAAATCGGTCAAGATGTTATCCAGCATGCAAAATGCTGCCCTCTCTCTGTCTATCTCAATCTATCTGCCTTCTACTTTTCTGGCAACTGCCACATGATTGAGTCCTTGTCTGCCCCCACGCCAAGATCAAAAGGGTTCTCCCGTTCTCCATTAGCCACTGTCGCTTTCTCCCACTCATTTAAGCCAAGGAAAATAAAATTAAATTAATCTGGAAAAGATCTGTTGGGGGATCCCAAAATCCTACCAAGATTTAAAAAAGTGGAAGGGTTGTTTTTTTATCCTGTTGCGTTTGTTGGTGTTGATTTCAGAGAGCAGTGTGGGTTGTTGCCATTGCTCGGTATTTGGATTCCGTGCTTGCTTCCTTGGTTTGGTCCCTTTCCATCCTCCCCTGTGCCTCTGGAGATCTCCTGAGGCCTTTGCTCGCTATCCTTTTTTCCTTGATCAGTGGGAGGAAACATGAGGAGGCCATCACCTCTTCCTCTTCCTTGTCCCATTTGGATCCTCGGCTTCTTTCTCTTGGCTGCGCTCATCGATGCCCAAATGCCATTCATGGCTTCCCCCTTTCCTTCCCCCAATGCATCCTCTTGGAACCGGTCTATCTCTCTGTCTCCGTCGTCTCTCGCACCGCCTCCTGCAGGTGCTACTTCTGATAATTTCCTTCTAGTTCTATATTTGAAGGACTAAATAGACAAAATTGCTTCTTTTCTCGTTTCGATCCATCGGTTTAGCTGATACTACAGAATAGTTGTTGCTTTTTTGAGGTCGAGGTTTCTTTTCGGTCTTCTGATCTCTAAAGAAAATGTGTAATGAAGTTATTTTACTTAGCTTTTTTATGTTCTTTCCAAGATTTGATTTTTATGAGGATCGTTTTCCATTGGTTTCATCATGTATCATCCTCCTTCTGTGGAATGGAATCCCATATGTTGGTAATGCTAACCTTTTGACTGCAGCCATGCAAATCATCGTACGGATTCAACGTCACCATTACCACAAGGAACTGATCGTGGCAATCATCCTTGCCTCGGTTGCGGTGGTAGCGATCGTATCGTCAACAGTTTGTGCCTGGATTTTTTGGCAAAGGAGCCGCAAAACTCTTAATTCAGACGACATTGAAAGCTCAGGTTCTGTAGCGGTACTGGTCTCTGATAGAATCACTATCTAATTGCTGCTCGTGTTCTGAACTTTGGACGATGCAGATGCTGGTAGAGGGACACCATTTGGACCAATTTTGGGCAAGTTCAATTCCTCGAAGGTGTCAAAGAAAGAACTGATGAGTGTGATTGACTATGAATCGTTAGAGTTGGCAACAAACAAATTCAGCGAGAGTAATATCTTGGGGGAAGGTGGATTCAGTTTTGTTTATAAAGCTTGCTTCGATGGTGAAGTCTTTGCTGCAGTGAAGAGATTATCTGGCGGGGGACAGGACTGCGAAAGAGAATTCGAGGTGAGAACCTCCTTCTCGGTTCTGGTTCTTGTTTTGGCAGAAAGTTCTAGCTTTTAATATTTGCTTTCTGTGTTGCCAGAATGAGCTGGATTTGCTTAGAAGAATTTGTCATCCGAACATAGTATCTCTTCTTGGTTATTGTGTGCATGAGGATGCTCGGTTTCTTGTATATGAATTGATGCAAAAAGGATCTCTGGAAGCACAACTTCATGGTACAGCTATATCCTATCTCATCCTGAGTTATTTATATCATGACCATAAAATCTGAAGCTCTAATTTAATTTCGGTGTTTATACTATTGCAGGACCAACTCATGGATCAGCTTTAACATGGCATATGAGAGTAAAAATTGCCCTTGATATAGCAAGGTATCTTGTGATGACACAACGATATTCAAACTGTCTTTGTTTCAATTACTTCTTGCATCTATCTATTTCTGAACCCTTCTCTTTTTCCTGCAATGGTGTCAAACAGAGGATTAGAATATCTTCATGAGCACTGCAACCCTCCAGTGATTCATAGGGATCTTAAGTGCTCCAATATTCTTCTGGATTCAGACTTCAATGCAAAGGTTCATGTGGCATAACTCGATCAATGACATTGTTGTTGACTAAATAAAATGTCATTGATCAAATGAATTCCTTTTGGATACAGATTTCAGATTTTGGCCTTGCGGTGACTGTCGGGAACCATAACAAAGGTGGCATAAAGCTTTCAGGCACTGTCGGCTATGTAGCTCCAGAGTATCTATTGGATGGTATGTGATATTTTCCATTTTTGTGTCAGCATACCTCTCTACCTCTGCTAATTTATCTGTAAACTTGAATATTGATATTTTACAGTCAACATGGTACTATATACAATTAAAAGGCATGAAACAGCCCAGCTATCTGTAGCACAATTAACTCTGATTTTTCAGGTAAGCTCACCGAGAAGAGTGATGTTTATGCATTTGGAGTTGTTTTGCTGGAGCTTCTGATGGGTAGAAAGCCGGTTGAGAAAACTGCACCATCGCAATGCCAATCACTTGTCACGTGGGTATGGTTCCTCAGCTTAAATTATTACACAAATATCGATGCTTGTGTATATATCTTGAGCAAGTAATCAACATTTTAACAATAGCTTCTGTCTTCAGGCTATGCCTCAGCTCACTGACAGATCAAGGCTTCCGAATATAGTTGATCCAGTGATCAGGAACAAAATGGATCTGAAACACCTATATCAAGTTTGTTCTCTAGTTAAACCCTATCGCTCTCCGCTCAGTTCGTTGCTCATGAATGTCATGTCATGGTGCAGGTTGCCGCTGTAGCTGTACTGTGTGTGCAGCGAGAACCAAGTTACAGGCCACTGATAACTGATGTGCTTCACTCTCTCATTCCTCTCGTTCCTACTGAACTCGGGGGTACGTTGAGAGTCACCGAGCCATTATCATGTGTGAATCAAAAATCTTCTGCTCACTAATCACACAAAGTATGACAATCACCTTAGCAAGCTTGTTAGTAGCACCGAAGGCTACACTTTTCTCTTGTTGATGCCCTTATATTTTTTTCTGTTCACTTGCATAAGCGAGCATCGTGTATAACTTTTAAATGAATTTAGTCACTGGTAGAATTGAGATGAAATGAACCCCTCATAGAAGATCTGTTTTATTTTGGGTGAAAGAAATCAATGTAGGGTGGTTTTGTCACCGAAGATAAAATAGTATGGCTTGCTTATAAAGTATCAGGACTTTTTTTTTCCAGAAAATGCAAAGGAAATTTGAGTTACTTCAAATTCTTGAACTGCATGATGGAAACCCTTATTATACATATCAGTACCATTTTGCGATCTTCTGTGATCAGCATTCTTGAATCAACTGCTGTATTCCAGACCTATATAATGGGTTTAACATCTTCAACTCTTGAGCACTGTTTCTTTGAGAGATTATGTGAAGATAAATTCATTGTGCTTAGGGAACCAAGATTCATGTGAAGGACACTCACTTGTCAAAGAACTTTTGACAAGTAAAGACAGAGAACAAAGCCAAGTATATGCAAGTCTTTTTTTCTGAATACCTCATCAGTTATAGATCCAGAATGCTTTGTGGACTATGGCAGCAGTAGAATAATGTGAAGAGAATTTGTACCTCTTTATACAAACCATCTCTTCTAGTTTGATGTACACTCAGATTGAATGAATGAGCAGATTATATACTAAATCCTGTATTAATTTTGAGGGGTAGATATGAATGAGCAGATAATAGCTCATCCAGTTAATATGATGTGCTGACCAATTCAATGCCACTACATGAAGCTTCTTAGTTTCTTCCTGTCCCATCAGATGATTGATGCCTACTCGTGTGATTTGTTTGCTTTTGCTAGAGTCAATAGATTAGGATATGTTATCTGCCAGTCTTGTCCAAAAGGATCATCTCTGCAAGACTCAGGGAAATACCACCTTGCTGCTATACAATCTCTGTTTGACCATGTCTTCCCAGTTCTTGGAAGAAAAATAACACTCTGCATTCTTGCTGAAGAGAATGGCTAACAGGAAGTCATAGGCATACACAAGCGGCTAACATTTGTTTGATATTGACATGACATAGCAGAGTTGGAAGATGCCAACAGTTCCTGCACTAGTCTTGTTTATGGCATTAAACATTATAATCCTCAACAGTATTGTTCTTATTATTATAGTCCTTTGCAGCAAAGTATTGTTTGGTTCTTTGAGATCTAATTCCACAATTGCTGCATCAAACAAATCTTGCCAACAAAAGGAATCCACATCTGAAACTATTGGAAACAGAATATTGCAAGATGAGAGAGAGAGAGAGAGAGTAGAATAAAAACTAACATCACTCATATGCATGCCTTAATATATGAGATTTGGTTATGCATGTAATTAAATTCCCCTCAAACATTAAAAGAAAAAACATGATATGTAATCCCTAAATGACTAAATCAATCAGTGAAGCCAAACTTAGAACTTAATCCAACCCTAAAAGTCATGGATGTCTTAAGTTAATAATGCCTTTAAATATATTGATCTGATAACAGCAGAATGTGGAGTGATTAATGGAGAAAAATAAAATGATTAATGGCATTCCAGTTATAAATTTTCTGGATGTGGCATCAGTTACTTCCTATCAAAGCATCATAAATTGTCTCCTTCAAAATTCACCCCCTCCAATTTTGTTCTTAATCCAATATAACCATAAAGAACACCCAATATAAGAAAAAAATCAATTTAAAAGCAACCAATTATATTCTATACAAAAATCAAAAGTCAGAAGAAAGTAGAAAGAGTTTACTGAACATGAAGCAGCACAGTGTGCAAATTGTTTTTGAGAGAGAAATTAGAATCAAAGCATTAGAAAGCTATACAGTCAAGTCAACTGCTGCTCTAGAGTTTAAGGGACAAGTCAAGCTTAGGCAACTCCTCCTGTCTAGGATTCAAGTGGTTACCACCACCTCCTCCACCACCGCCGCCGCCAACCCAGTGCTTCCCACCCACCGCTGCTGCTGCTGCTATCGCCTCCTCGAACTTGGCCGCCGGCTGTGCTCTTCCTCCGCCGTAGAACTCTTCCGTCAACAACCGCCCTATGGCTGGCTGAGAGTTGGCTATCGGAGACCGCAGCCACCCATGCCGCCCGTACATCAAACCAGCGGCTGTTCCAATGTATGGCTTATGGATCATGGAGTGCACCTGCATGCCGAGCGGCCCGCCGGCGTATGACCCGTGCAGGGGCAGGTTCCCCATGCTTTCCGAAAGCCTGTAACCGACAGCGGCATGATCACCGAGCCCCAGGCCGCCGCGCTTAGCGAGGTTGCGCTCGCGCTTGTGCGCGTTCTGATGCCCGCCGAGCGCCTGCGAACTATAGAACTTCCTCTTGCAGTAGTTGCAGGAGAACACCCGTGGCTCCGACTCCGGCGACGCCGCCTCCTCCGGTGGCGGCGGCTCGGAATTCGACCAGCCGAGCGAACCGATGAGGTTGAGCTCGAGCAGGGGCGATGAAGACGACGATCCATCTTTGGCCGACAGACCCAAATCCAATAAGAAGTTGGTCTTCGACTCGTCTTTCCGTATCAGCTGCTGCGTACTGTCTCCTTCCTCCTCCCTCTTCTCTTCTCTCCTCGTCTGTTCCTCCTCCTCCTCCTCCTCTTCCTCTTCCATGACCCCCGAGTTCTCCGAAGGGCCGACGTCCATGAGAGATCTACAAGATGAACGATTGGACTACTTGGAGAATTCCTTCTTCTCCTGATGAATATAAAGAGAAAGTGAGAAGGCATGCATGGCAAGAGATTGAATGCTATCTCCCTAGTTTGGAAGGACGGACTGATCTCATAGTTTAAATGGAGTTACCGAAAAAGATGGCAAGGGAATGCCTTTGAAATAATGCCTTTGAAAGAAACCCACACAGCTATTAATCTCTTACATTCCCCCTTCTCTCTCCTCGTCGCACCTTCTCTCACAAGACTTTCCATTTGCACCTTTTCGTGGATGCATATCTTTAAATGATTAAGAATAACAAGTGGAAGACAGTCTAAAACTCACCACATGAGATGTGATCGGTGCAAAGGGTTTACAACTGATACAAAGTCAGCAGTATATGAGATTGGATTCACATAGAATATCTACTCATTCTTACTATTAACACTGGACTTTCTGTCTATGGTTCCAACAAGTTAGGGGATGATGAAGGTTCCACATAATTATATTTAGATCACATCTTGTTATTTCTTTATCTGGATGATTCACTTCACTTAAACAGTTGTAATTCTGATCTTATGAAAGAAATCTATAAAAATAAATACACAAATAATCAGAAAGAAATCAACATAAATCATGTAGAGAATAGTATGAGATGATGTCGGAAGGAAATCTGAGAATAATAAGCTGACTTTGATGGATTAGAATTAATTTAAGGAAACTCCTTGGTTGACAAGATAAATATGGATTACCGACTCCTTCCACATCATTTCATGTGTATGTGCAGATTCAACTTCCATGGTTGTCTTTTAGATCTTCGAGGCAGACATTTCAGGTAATGAATTGATCATTGACAACTTTGAGTTCCTTTGATTGCTCCATCAGTTTGACAAGCTTTAATTACTGCCAGTTACGAATATATACTACCTTCTCGTGAAGGGACTTGCAGTGTCCAATTGTCATCTGATATAAATCTTCCCATCAAGATCTGAATTCCTCGAGCAAAAATGAAAAGAGTAGAGATAAGGAATCTGCATGGTTGTAGGATGTCAATCTTCTAAATGAATACTGCTTCCACAGTCACGGCGATCTCTTTCTAAAAGATACAGTCGGAACGAGCGTGAAGGTTTCTCTAAGCAGATCATGCGAACATCAACCAGTCATCGTAATGGATGACAGATGGACAAAAGAGAGGACAACATATATACCTAAGAGATCAGATGAAGAACAAATGCCTTACGGTCTTATCATCATTCTGTTGATTGACAGTGTTGCACATTCCGTCGGTGAGGAGAGGTGTTTGTTCGGGGAAACAAATCCATTCGGTGGCTGCCCGATGAAGGGAGAAGAGATGTCAATGAGAAAGTAGGACCGTTTGTCTTATCGAAGGCCGACATGTGGCCGACAAATGGATAGGAGAGAAGCTTATGTGGAGCATCCAGAATCACTTGCCGGCCAACACTAGGGCTGTGCATGGAGACATGCATTCGCTTCCATGAACTAATCACTTTTGTTGGGTGTTCATCGCCTGCTTCGTCCACCAGCTTTCCACCTTACAAAGAAGATCTCATGAACTAAGACAGGCATTGGCTGAAAGTGTGATCAGTCCTGGAAACAAAAACATGACTTGTTTGCAAGAAGTGCACGCACGTCTCTCGTGTCATGAGAGAACTTTGACAAGGTAAGATTGACATAGTTGAGTTTGGCCGAATGCTACTGGTATCTCGACGTCCGTATCTGCCCCCCGTGCACGCATAGTGGACAGAAAAGCTTGGGTTGGGAAAAGAGGTCACTAAGTCGTCCATCAGGAGATGTGGAAGGGGAAAAAAGTCAACATAATCACGATTAGAAGTCAAAAAGATCATCATTTCATTTCGATCGTGAAGCGAAGGCTTCGATAAATTTTACATCTTATTATAATAGACCTAAGTATTTTGACTCAATATTTTAAGCTTAATAAATATGTTTAATATCATTATCTAGTAAGTAGGGATAAGTTGATACACGTAACATCTTGATTAATTTTAGTTTAAGTATTTTGAACCGATGATTCATGCTTAACATAATTAATAAACCAATTATCTCATCAGATTGGATCGACGAGAAACTCAAGTAGGAGAAGACTATAAGTAGATAAAGCTAGAGACCGCATCGTCATGGAGCCACTATTGGACTAAATCTCACCAGTATCATAATAGGATATGTTAAGTAAGAAAGATTATAACATTCTTGATTAGTGTCACATCGTAAAACAGATAAAGATTAACACTAATTTATAAGACTGCTGTTAACTTTAACTTAATTAAGCCCATCACACCTCTCTGACTGAACATATCACGTCCTCTGGGCAGCAATCTGTAGCAAATTAAGTTTAATACTAAGATGATGCTTATGCTCTGAAGAGTCTTTGCCTTTTTGCACAGAGAGCTTTAAAGAGACTCGGCATATCTGGGCAACAGAAGATGAATCTGGGATAAATGAAACTGGGCAAGTGGATGGTTTACATGACTCATTCGTAAAGGAACAGGGAAATATTTCAGTGCTCAAGTCGACAACTTGACAGTAGTAGTCTCACTTCAGCTGTTACTACTAACTTCAATGTAAAAATGATGACCATAGTACAAAACATAATCCAAAGCCAATGGTAGGGATGGATTTAGAGATTGAAGAACAGGTGTTAGATGGTGATTAGGAATAAGGATTGGGTAATAACAAATGGGATGACTGAGTCTAGATTTGTCCAGATAGAAACTTCACAGTGGTGGCATTGGAATCCCCATCCTCATCATATGCAATGCTTATTTAGTGGAACACATTTGAGTCTACAATAAAAGTCATTCCATGGATGAATCCCAGAACCCATTCCTAACCTCAAATCATGCTGAACTAATAATGAATATGAAAACTAAGGTGAGCAGGCAATCATCTGATTGCAGTCATATTATGAATCATCATTGTCTTTGGTGATTTTTCCAAGTGAGCCCAGTCCAAGTTTCCTATGATACATGTTGGTTGAGCATCAAAGCTTGGGTTATGTTTGGTGTTCAGAATAATTTGCTTTCATGTATGCTTATTTGTGCCTTTCATCCCTTCTGATCTAAGATATTTGAACTCTTTGTATTCTTGCATCTATACATTGCATCAGTGAGGAAATGGGAAGATCAGATTAATCCACAGATAACTTCAAAAACTTGGGCTCATATTTGCTTACAAGATTAATGTGCAGGATTTGCTGTGCATTTAAGATGTTCTCCTTCTCCAAGCTACCACAAACATAAAATACAGTAAGACATGTGCATTCTCATCTAACAGCTAAGCACCTGTGTAAGCATGAGTGCAGCTTATTATAGAAAAAGAAGATTAATAACAAAGATCAAGTACTAGAAAACCTCATTGGAAAGACAATGCAATCATAGAAAGAGAAGAATGGTCCATATATGCAACTTGCAATGGGTAATGGAAACAGCTATATAAATCAATCCTGCTGTGGCCCTACAAGAGTTTGTCTTCTTGCTATTCTCTGTTTCTTGTGTCTATTTGCCACTCATGTCAAGCCACGACCAAGAAATGTCCTAATGGTATGCCAAACTTGAGAGGCCATTTCATCCCTCCGTGATTACGCTAATTTGCATGGCTATGAAAGAAGAACATGATTACCTGATTTCTAGGATTGAGCAAATCACTCCCGAGGACTTTCCTGGATGTAGCAGTACACTAGATTAATAATATTAGGACAAATGCATCTAATCAATGGAGCTTAAAGATGAAGCATGTGAACCATTAAGGCATAAGATGAAGCTAATCAATCAACATAACATATATATACATCATCGTCTCTTACGGAAAGTAAAAGTATCGCAGCATATAAGTTTGTTCTCTACGGAGGAATCACTTGCGCATAAACTCTCACTGCAATTTCCATATGGAATAAAGAAGGCATTGCAAGATCCTCCACCACTGACGTGTGATCCATTCCAAAGATTCTTGTGACTACTATAATGAGGATAAAAGAGGCTCCAACCACACACTCCATTCGTCGCAAGTATTCTAATCCTGAAGCCGACCAATGGATCATAAACTACAGGAATGCGTACACGCCTTGTGGCCATCACCTGATGAAACTTTTAATCATGCAAAGGTGTGCAGGCACAGCTTTGAACAGAAGCCAAACTTTGGAGGAGTATTGAATTGCATGAAAGTACGCTAAAGCTGATCTCCTTGAGATATAAATGCAGATATCGAAAACCCATCTCTTAATTGCTGCAGTGTCATCTTCTATGGCTCCACTTGCATTAAACAACCTGATCTCAAAGATGAGACAAAAGTGTTGTCATCCTTATTCTCGGTAGTGAAGAATGCTGATGGCTTTTGCGCACATGGTTGTCTATATTTTATTGCCTAGTGCTTAACTTGGCGAACAATTCCAAAGCTTCTCCTCATCAGTTGCATTTGAAGGTACAGTTGATGATCGAGAGAGAGAGAGAGAGAGAGAGTTCTTTTGTTCCTTTCGACACCCACTCGAAGGGTTTTCATCGTCTGCTTCTTCTGAGCTCCCTTCGCTGGTGATATCTTGACGCCCTTTCCACACCCCGACGACAGAGACCCACAAAAGAAAACCCCCCCCCCCCCCCCCCTCAGCCTCAGAGACGCCCAAACGCGACATCAGCCAACATCACAAGTGGGACCCGCCAATCGGATTCCCTCCCGACCGAAACGCGTTTTCCAACTGCTCCACGCCACGGCCCCACTGGGATTCCGCCAGTCGACGTGCACCACGCGTCGTCTCGGACGGCCCGCGGATGGCCGTTGGATCAGCCGGCCGGACGCATTTCGTCCGCACAAAAACACTGCCACCGGAAACGACCACCGTCGCGACTTCCCCCGCGACATTTCGCATACAACTTGTACCCTTCTCAAACATTAGAAAAGACCCCTACCAGCTTCGAGCAAATGATACGTATGACATGACCCTACCACGGTAGAGGATGCCTTCCTTGGGGAAAGGGGTCTTGTCTCATATGAGCAAAGCAGGCGAAAGCGAAAGGGACTCTTGGAAAGATGCCCCAAAGGCCAAGGTTGGTCCCTGTTGTGGTGGGTCTCTGGTGCCTGGTCAGTAAGAGGATCGAGTGAACCAGGAACCAAAGCTTCACCGGCGGTCATGGAGGCTTGATTGGCCAAAGATGACATGAAGACAAGTGAGATGTTGCTGTGCTGTGACTGCACATGTTGCATTCTTTATGGTTCAGCCATCTGAATGTTTTGGTGAGTCAAAAAGTTCATCATCTACAAAGTAATTGTTAGGCCAAAGCATTTACAGCTTTCAGATCCAATTCCACATACACCTACGGTGCACTGACACGGAGGTAGTAGGTTGCACTTTTAGGCAGGTACAAGTCCACCGAGTGGTAGTGGGGATTGGTCCGCAGATGATGCTGACACAAACTTGGGTGCTCGGCTGTTTCAGGCTGATGTTTATGTGATGAGTTAGTGGTTCGACACTGTTCTTGACAGCCAAATCATGATAAGGACATGAAACTTGGGGACATGATTTGCTTGTTTTAGGCTGATGTTTGACGAGTATGTGGAAGGCAGCAAAGGGATGATCTCATGACACCCATCTTCTCTTCCCATAGCGCCAGGTTTTGTGATATGAAGAGTGAGACCTGAGGCTGTGTGAAATGCACATTCTCCATTGTAGGCACCTAAATATCAAGAAATAACAACTGCAATTACTTTGACCACATGAAGCACACATTCTATACCAATCATCACTGTTTCTTTTTGTTTTTTTATCTCTGTGGCTGCTGTTAAAGGCAGCAAGTGTCATAAAAGTGAGTGAGCAACACATCAGCTCAACAAAGAGTCACTTTGTAGGGAAGAAGCTATCTATCATGGTGATGAACATGATATGCTCCAACTTGTGGTCCTTGGGAGATTAAACAAAGGGCAAAAGTCTTATCCTTAGCAAGGCTGCAAGGATTAAGAAGTGGGTCATGAAGCAAAGCAACATTAGAAACATCCACAGAGGTGCCAAAAAAAATTGATGCGAGGACAAGGTCTGGCCCCTCGAGCTTGTTGTTTTCCTCTCCCATAACTCCCTAGATTCCAGCCTTGCAAGATTTTTTCCACTGTAATTGCTTGTGCTTATTGATGACAAAGTGGAAGTAGGGCAAAGAGGAGCGTTATCGAGAGGCGGAGGAAAGGAAAGTTTCCATTTTTATGGGTGCATGATTGAGGTCTCAGCCCCAATCCCAGCCTCTGTTGTCGTTGCTTTCCCTGTTTGACTTCCACACCTTCTTCCTCCTTGTACTCCCCTTCTTCCGCCCGCCCCCTCTTTACCCCTCTGTTCGCAACCCTTCTTTCTGTCTATTCCATGCAAAGGTTGCATCTTTTGCTCTCTCCGTGCCTCTCTCTTTCTCTCTCCTGTTTTCATTCTTCCACCGCAGTGTTTGCTTTCGAATCCTCTCTTGCTTCTTGGTGGTCTTGGTCTGCATCTTGTCTTTCTTCTCTTAAGAGAGGTAGAAGATTGCTTTGTGACCATGACAGTGGAAGAAAGGAAGGGGAACGCAGATCAGTTCCCTGCGGGCATGCGTGTTCTAGCGGTGGATGATGATCCCCTTTGTCTCAAGTTGTTGGAGGCCCTGCTACGCCGCTGCCAGTACAATGGTTTGTACCAAAATTTGGATCTTTCTTCTCTGTTTCTGCTGCTGCCGTTGACATATTGCTCTCTTGTTTGTGTTGTTTGTCCACATCTTGTGTTTCGTTTCCTTTTAACAAAGCATCATTATGTTACGTTCTCTCTGTGCTCCTCTCCTGTTCTTGGTTGATCATCTTTTCTTTTTGCTTCGGGAATTAAGAGTTAGAATTTATGGAATTACTAGCATGTCTTTTCATGTGTTCTTCAGTTACGACCACCGATAAAGCGATCACGGCATTGAAGCTGCTAAGAGAGAACAAAGACAAATTTGATCTGGTTATCAGCGACGTGCACATGCCGGATATGGATGGTTTCAAGCTTCTAGAGCTTGTAGGCCTCGAGATGGACCTGCCTGTTATTAGTGAGTCTCAGAAATTTCTTGTCACGCTTTCAGTTAGTATGAGGACTAATCCTTTTTGTCGTTTGTCAAACCTGACGACAAATTGTTCCCCTTCGTCAAATCAGCTCTAGAATAATGATTGATGTGTTACTGGATGATGCGGTTGCTGAACGAGCTAAGTTCATGATGCAGTGTTGTCTGGCAATGGCGAAACCCAAACTGTGATGAAGGGAATCGCTCATGGTGCTTGTGACTATCTGCTAAAGCCTGTGAGGATCGAGGAGCTGAGGAACATCTGGCAGCATGTCATCCGGAGGAGGAAGTTTGAAAGAAGATGCCACAATGATCTTGACAGTAGGGAGGATGGCCAAAAGGCTCAAATTGTGAAATCTGAAGATGGCCAAGGGGCAGCTGATTGCTATGAAAAAGCTAATAAAAAACGGAAAGATCAGATTGAAGATGACGAAGATGATAGTGATGACAACATGCAAGAGAATGAAGATCCATCCTCCCAGAAAAAGCCGAGGGTTGTTTGGACTGTCGAGCTACACAGAAAATTTGTCATTGCTGTTAATCAACTGGGTATTGACAGTAAGTATCATTGATCACTATTATGCTTTTCTTTTAGGAGAGAAGAAAAGGAAAGAGGCCTTTGATCTTAAAAATGTTTTCGTGATCTTTTGCTCGACTTGGTATGTACCGATTAAAAGTTTCTCTACTTGTTCCTTCTAATGCAGAGGCTGTACCAAAGAAAATACTTGATCTTATGAATGTTGAGAAGCTAACAAGGGAGAATGTTGCAAGCCATTTACAGGCATGTCCTTCACTTTAAATGATTACATACAAGATTTCAGTATAAATTTTATTCTAGAGTTGTTGTCTTGTAAAGTTATCCCAAGTTCTATTCCTGAAATCAGCTCCAAATTGTCTTTCATCTTAATCTTTATGAACCAGGAGGAGGGGGGGGGGGTGGTTTCTGAGGTCTGGAGATGCCCATATAATTGCTTTCTGTGGGTTGATCTAATTAGCTAAATGGACAGTCCCCATCTAGGATGCTAAAAATAGTCATGAGTGACGATTTAAACATGATTACTCAGCAGTCAGAATTCATGGATCATTGTGATTAAGTGCTCATTTGTCTTCTGGTAAGCCAGCAGTTAATTCTCCTGTTTTATGATTGCAGAAGTATAGGCTGTACCTGAAAAGGCTCAGTGCAGTGGCAGGGCAACAAGCTAGCATGGCTGCAGCCATAGGAGGTAGAAACTCATCCTATCTTCATATGGCTTCTTTGAATGGTCTCAGAAATTACTATGCAACTGGAGGATCAAGCCAACTGCCAACTCTTGGATCTTTTCAACCAAACGGAGTGCATGGTAGAATGGGTAGTCCATCTGCCCTAGGAATGCATGGGCTGTTGCCTTCTCAGACAGGGCAGCTTGGCAGTGTGCCGAGCAGCACAAGCAATCCATATAATGATTTAGGGAAGATCCAAGGGACAACTTCACCAGGAAATCCTCAAATGAATTTGCTTCAAGGGTTACCCAGAACTTTGAACTTAGAGCAATTTCAGCAGCCTAAGTTAGTGCAGGAACCAAAAAAACACTTACCTGCAGGCTTATATGGAAGTGGCCTTGCTGCTGGTCCTTCCACTGGTTCTTTTCCAAATGTTTCAAACAACCCTCTGTTACTGCAACCAAACAAGCAGCATGACCGATCAGGAGGATTGGGCAATTATTCATCATTCAGGATGTCTCCCTCGAGCTCAGATTTTGATATTGATCTCCAAGATATTTCCCAGTTTCCTCGTATTAGTAGATATAATGACTCATGGCAAGGTGCTGTTGCTTCATCAAGGGATTCTGCCAATGCAGTGCCTATACTTGCCTCTTCTAGTCATAACAATCTGTCTCCTGGTAATATTGGAGGAAATTTTTCTTCAAGAACTCCACATGCAGCCACCAAAATTCTTGATGAATCTCCAAACATTGTGGCTGTTGCACCTCTGAGTGATCCAACAATAAGTAATAATGTACAAAACCAAGTTTGTTCACTTAGTGGGAGCACAATAGCTATGCCTGCAGGTTTCAACAATGATCCAAAGTTGTCGAAATTCAATATAACAGGCAACTCTAGACAGAAATGGGATTATATCTTCAATTCAAATGAAATTTCAAGTACTTCCTCAAATCCTTCATTGCCCAATCTTCGAATTACTGATGCAACTGCTCAGTGTCAGGCATCAGAGAATGTCTTCATTAACAAAAAGTTGGATGTTGACACAATAGGCCAAGTACATTTTGGTGCTCCACTTGTCACTCAGGCTTGCATGATTGACAAGTTAATTAGTGACAGTCCGCAGAACTTTAGAGGTGAATATGCAATGGCGACCACAAGTTTGCAGACTGGCCTAAATTCTACTGGTTGCAGCTTGGATGATGTTGTGAATGCTATGGTTAAACCAGTATGTGTCCTTTCCCTTTCTGCTTGCTATCAGTTTTTTATATTACTTGCTCTTTTTGTGATGTTGCTACTTTGTTAGTATATGTGATCCTACCAAATGACTTTTTAGATTAACTAGTTGAAAGGATCTTTACAGTCAACTTTATTGTGTTTGTCCTATCCATGTTATACTGAGACATGGCAATTTCTTGTTGGGTCTGTCTGCTAGTTCAGGAATTTTCTTTTTGTGGAATGTAGTAGTCATAAAGTCCTAATTAGCATGAGATGATTAGGAATATGATGGTTTATAAACCATCTAAACTTTTCTGTAGTTGATTAGTTTCAGGAAATTTAGACAGTTTTCTTGTCTACTCACTGAGCTCGGACACCTTGCTCAGCGAGGAATCTTATTAACTTGCATCCAATAATGATGATGGAAGCATCTTGACTCAAAAATGAATGTAGTATCTGAGATCCTCTACATATTCATTATCTATGAATGGAAAGCCTACGGTTGTATATCTTTTCTACTTATCAGCCACCCATATCTTTGCAGAACAAACCTCACTCCTTAGAATGCTGATATCCTGTGTGATGGTAGGAAAGCAGGAATGGCATCACAGTAAGATGTATTGGCTGGGTTTCTCCAGGAATGTTTTCTTTAGAAATGGGTTCATTGAGTATGGCCGATCGTGAACCATTAGTGGTGCACTTTGGGCTACATGAAGAGTTTTACGGAAGCTAATGCTGCCAATTTGGTATATAGCAAATGACAAGCCTCCGACTGCAGGAACTGATTATTTCTGAATAGAGATATTCACGTTGGTCTGTCGGTGATTGTCGAGATGACAATATGATGACGAAGTTTTCCAACTTCTGGTTTTACTCTGGGAATGTAATTACTGCTTCTTGAAACTCAAGTTAACATCTTTCGATTAATGGTTTGGTGAACAAGATATCATGCCTGAGGTTTGCTTGTTCTGTGTACCAAATACTAAACATTGCTAAGAAATCAGAAGCAGCTCTCATGACGTAGAAATCATTTCTCAATTGGTCAGAAGAATAGCTACATGCACATCTTTTGACAGCCGCAACTTTCTCATACTGTATTCTTATCACACACCAATGAAAAAGAAAAAACCCTCATCCGGCAATCAGTTCTTGTGTTGATATCAGTTGATTGAAATAAAAAAGTATGTTAATATAGAAATTGGACTTGCCTGGTGGCATGTTATAGGAATTTGGTTCTTGGTAGTATGCTTCTTGTACTAAATTTTTCTTCTTATACATCCAACTTGTTGACTGTATTTTCCTCGATAAATGAGGCTGATACGATTTTTGGATTTTGTGGATAACTTCATGTTCCTAACCATTGTATCAGATTATGTAATCAACTATTGTAAGATCTTTTCAGATATCTAATTGCATGTTTTCTGTGCCATTCAGGAGCACGACGACATTGCCTTCTTCGATATGGACATGGGATGTGAAATCTACCCTTTAGGAACTTGCATGTGAAGGAAGGTCTTTTATGTGAAGGATCTTGATCAAATGGTCTCTGTTAGGATTATTGTGTTTGACAGTATTAAGATCGTATAATGGTTGTAGTCTGTGGGTTTCTTGCAACGAAGAAAAAGAGTGTAGATGGGTGGAATTGGTGGTATTTGGCTATTTGCAACATGGAATTTTGTACTGTGCACAGCTTTTGGCTTTGGATTGAACCATGCGAACCATGCTATCAAATAACGTATGTTTGAGCTCGATGAATGATTATATATATATATATATATATATATATATATATATATATATATATATATATATATATATATATATATATATATATATGGGTGTTAACAACCTGAAGAACAACTAATCATAATAATGCAGTCTCTGTATTATGCCAACCAAATCAAACAGAGTGAGATCCAACAACCTAATCACCTGATCTTTATGCAAGCAGGATAGCCTGCATGAGGCAAACAATTCATTATGCTAAGCAAAAGCTTAGTTTTGTGTCATGGTGCTTTGAGTCCATGTGTCTGGTTGTGTGACATAGATTCCCCTGTCAAGAAACTTGATCACCTTCAGTTTCTCAAAGATTCCCCTGTCAACCTGTTTTTGTAGAATTAGGAACTAATTCTACAAGTCTCTTCCTCAGGTGCATATTCATATTTATCATTGAGCCACCTACTCCAAATAATATGATCCCAACATGACCAATTCAATGGGCATCAATAAGATATCATTCATGCACTCCCAAATTGAATCTCTTATCCAAAGGAAACCTGAAGGAACAAGCAATCACAAAAACAAAAAACAAAGGAACTTGTTCAATTAATAAGCATCAATTATAATGACAGATCAAAGACATTAGAAGTGGCAGGTGCATGAATAAAATGGTATGTGCAGCAACAAATGTCAATATCACTCTGACCTTGAGCATCTGAACCAACAACATTAACATGATATATAACTCAGTTTTCTAACTCACTGAACTTGATAGAATCCTCAAACAAACAGCAGTATCAGAATACAAACATAAACAAAAGGGAAAATGAATGGAAAATGACATACCTGTTGTCCAAGTCCAACTACAGGAGCAATTCAGACTTGCTGCTACTAGAGAAGAAGAAAATAGCAGAACTGAACATTAGACCAGTATAATAATTAACGAGTATGACCCAAATGATCAAGTATCACAATCCGTCCACCATAATCCAGAAACTAAAGCATATATCTTCACAGTTCACAGAAGAAAGAACAGAGAAATCCAATAGAAACATGCTAAAGGAGACACCTTTCTTCATTGAAAGCTGTAAGTACAACATGAGATGGAAGAAACAACAGATTCACAAGTAAGAATGGACCACGTCCTTTTCTTTCCCTCAAATCTATTCATGATTTATTTCTAAGATGCGTTTCCCTAATTCTGGTTGTGAGCACTCTCAATATCCAACCCAAACAACAAGCCGACATACTTCTCCATGGACCCAACAAAGCGGTGCCCGCGCATCTTCATGAAGGCCCGGGCGGTGAGCAAGCTGTCGGAACCCGCTTGGTGGCAGGTCCCAACCCTCTCCACCTCCAACTTCTCGGCCACCCTGTTGAGGCCCCCATAAAGGTTGTTGTTCAAATGGATCACGCGCTTGATGTCGTACACGACGGGGAAGAAAACATGGACGAGGTCCAAGAATTCTTTCCGGGTCTCCGGCAGCTTCCTGCAAGTTAGGATCTTTATGAGGTACCCGAAGTCGTAGGCGCCATGGAAGGCCACCCAATGGATGGAATCGTTAAGGACGACGCCGGACGACATGAACAGCTCCGCGAACCGCCTGGCGTCGACACCGTCCTCCCGGTTCTTCTTGAAGTCGATGCCAGACTTCCTGAGGAGGTCGATGGAGTCCGGGACGAAGACGTCGCTGTCAACGTCGAACTCCCGGAAATTGAACTGCCAGACTACAGGGCGGCCGGAGGAAGGGGAGGTGGGCAGGTTCCCGGCGGCGTCGGAGAAGGTGAGGCCGAGCTGCAGGAGGTGGAGGAGGTCGACGTTGGCGCTGAGGGAGTGGTAGTTGGCGTCAGCTGGCTGCTTGAAGTCCCCGAGGTGGCGGATGACAACGCCGGGGAACTCGGTGTCCATGGCGACGTAGGGGAAGTCGTCAACGATGTCGCGGATCACAGCGAACTCCGACTCAAGGTTTCCGGCCCACACGTCGCGGATCTCGACGGCGTCTTCTTCGCCCTTCGACATCGGTGGTTCCAGATCCGATCGGTTGTGCCGTCAGGGAGCAGGCGCATAAGAAGCCCCAGAAGGTCTTCGGAAACCCCAAAAAACCCTAGATCCGGCCGAGAGAGAATCGAAACCCTAGAACTGGAAGAGGGGAACGAGAACTTAGGCCGGATCGGAGCGATTCCAGCGAAGATTTAAAAGGAATTTGGGGCAAAATGGAAGTGTTCTTGTCCGTGCGAACAAGAGAGAGAGAGAAAAGAGAAAAGAGAAGAGAAAAAGGAGACGCCTTTGGTAATTTGCTCAGTCTTTATGGGTCAAAGAAGAGAGGGGAAGGGAGAGTAGGCGCCGAGAAACGCGTTTCCTACTCACGGCTGTCTAAATACCAAATCGTCGAAACCCACTCTCCCATGATTGCCAATATTAGTGGGCACATAGCGGGTCCTACTTTTTCATGCATCGATACCTCTAGTCACAAAGCAAGTACGTCGATGGGTACAAAGAAATCGTATAAAACTACATTCTTTACAGATACCACATAATAAACGCACATAAAACCACTAATCTGCTAAATTGGTTTATAATATTAAAAGAATAAAAATATATAGTTTACTAACTTGCAATAGTATGTCTTCGCAAAGAAAAGAATATGCCGAATGTAAATATATATATAAAGTGTTGATACAAGTGATCATAAATAAAAGATGAAAAAGACAAAAAAAAAAAAAAGAGAAAAAAAGGTAGAAGGGAGAAGAACTGATGAGAGTCAAAGGGAGGACTTCTAAGGTGGTGAGCTTCCCACGTTGTGAGGCCGAGAGAAAGATCCCAATGTGGTCATACAAGGCGACTGCAATACTGCTGGGGAAACCCACAGGAAGGAGCTGTACACAGTTGGTTGCTGGTGATTGAAGTCACCATCCGGAGTAGACGATGCGTTGGATTCTTCTCGCCCATCGAAGTAGCAGAGTCCCACATGTGAGTCACACTCTAAAAATGTCTCCGGTTCATGAACCATCGCTCTCTCTCTCTCTCTCTCTCTCTCTCTTTACTTTTTGGGTGTTGAAACAGTGATCTGATCAAAGGAGGAGGAGACTCACCACAGATACGGTGCAGCGAGTTCATTGCCTTGGGGTATCATCTCCTCGAGCTAAACTGGCAATGGTCACAACTTGCAGAAACGGAGCAGGCCACAGTGAGAGTTGCAGGCCATCATTATTACTGAGTACTGGAGCTCATTGTTCATGCACACCTGCATCTGTTTCATATGATACTAAAACCACAGCCCCACCCCAATTATTTGCACGAGTATGCATGAAAATTGCGTATGATCATGTCATTGCACAGGATGAGGTGTGGAGCTGCTGCTAGCAGACATTTGATACAGCTTTTATTGTGAAAGTTTAGAAGCTTAATGCATGTTAAAGAATGAATAATTAACATGGTTGGACAAGTATTGTGTCTGAACTCATTGTACGGTGGCATTGACCTGTGATGGTAGAGCCCTGAAACCAGAAGACAAAGGTCTGTTAAAGGCCATAAGGGCGTTTTGCATTTGTAAGGTAAAATTATCTGCTTGCAACTATGAATGTTAGCAACTTGGGTTCTGTTTGGTCTGAACTTGCCCGATGCAAACCCGATCGGGTTGGGTTGGGCTTTGTGGCAATTTGAACCTAACATTAACCCAAATCCAATCAAAAGCTAACTTAATTCATAGAATTCAGCTATATATGATATTAGTAAATAGATTTGACCCGACCGATCTCTCACTTGATCCGATCCGAATTTTGATTGGGTTCGATTTGGAAGTCCAATCAGAGGGCAGGTTGAGTTAGGATTGACCTCCGATACAATCAAATCATCTGAGTTGCTGTCTTACATGAACCTAACCCTCTCCAATTGTTTTGCTCATTTGCTTGCTAAGAAATATTATCACTTATGGATCATATTTTGTATCTAAGATGATAGGCAATATACTATAGGTTAATCAACATTCGATACAATAACTATCACATGGAGTTCGAGTCATCTTCCATCTAGGCATAGACAAAAGTCCAAAGAATATTCCATGAAGTATTTCTTCAATATTTTATCCTTTACGATCAATATAAAAATATATCCTTAATATAACAAGATGATGATACGTTTTTTTTTTACCACTCAGAGTTCGTACTCTCAAACTTAGGGTTACTAACTTGGGCGTTAAAGGAACCGGATCGAAAAAATTCTATCTTTCTCAATTTTTGCATAGGTAACACATCGAGAGCTCATTATTTCCACCTCGGAGGTACCTCAGGCAACCCTATGCATATGGGTCCGAACTACGTCAAATTGACTGAGACGTCAACGACTTATTCTCCTAATAGTTTTTACACTAGAAGAAGAGTTTAATGTTATAAAAATGCTCGTCGACCAACCCTCTCAATGAACACTCAAGCGAAGGGGCTTTGTCCCTGACCAATAGTACTTTCTCTTGAGGCATGACTGATAAAACAATAGCCTCACAAGTTTGCTCCTAACAGCTAGCAAACAATTAGTAATGAGATAAACAACCTATTATAAGTAGGGTTTATTATTGAGGTACAATACTCCTAATGGCTCGCTAATATTGTACTCGCTGAAAAGTCTAATAAATACTCGATGAGGTGCATTGATTCTATCGATCTCAACAAGGCATGTCTAAAGGATAACTATTTTGGGTCATTAGCTTCTCTCCTTTATAGATACATTCTCGAGAATAACCAAATAAGAATAGTATCAAAGGATCAAAAATATATTTTCTTTATCATTGACCAAGAAACATATTGCTATTGAGTCATGTCATTCGGGTTGAAAAATATAAGGGCAACGTAGTAACAGATGGTGAATAAGATATTCAAGTATCAGATTAGAAGGAATATTGAAATGTATGCATATGACATGATAGTCAAAAGCAGAATGGTTGACTCATATTGATGGACTTGGTTGAGATATTTCAAGTTCTAAAAAAATTCAACATTTACTTCAATCTGACCAAGTGTACTTTCAGAGCAAACTCGGAAAACTTCCTCGGATTTAACATGCATCGTAGGGGAATAGATGCAAACTTACAGAAGGTGTGAGTTATATTAGAGATGTGCTTACCTTGGTTGGTAAGGAAAGTCCAACAATTAACAAGGTGAATAGCAACACTCAATCGATTCATATTCTAATCAAATGATAAGTGTATACCATTTTTTCAGGTAATAAAGAACCTAAAGAGCTTCCTATGGATCGAGGATTACCAGGAGGCTTTTGAAAGACTGAAGCACTATAAACCAAGGAGTGTTAGGAGACTTTTGAAAGGTTGAAGCACCACCTCACCCGGTTATAACAACTCTCCTCCTTTACTCGGGCGAAACTTTGTCTTTATTTTGCTACCATTGACTTAGTTGTCAACTCTGATGTTGATTCGGGATGACTCAGGAGCTCAACATTTTCATCTCGGAGATACCTCGAATAACCATGTGTATATGGGTATGGACTACGTTAGGCTAACCAAGGCATCAATGATATAGAGAGAGTTAATTTCTCTCCTCCTACGATTAAAACAAGTGTCCCATTAGGATAACTTCAAAGAGACACCATTGGATAAAAGGGCTTGAAAAATAATTAAAATCCGCCATGGTGGAGTCACAAAGTAAAATATGTCTTAGGTGCTTAAATTAGGAAAACTCATCCCACATAAAAAGATTTGCCATGACAAAGGTACAAATCAAAATATGCCTGAGGAATATGAGTTGAAAAAATTTGACCCATGTAAGGAGATCTACCATAATGGAGATACAAAGCAAAATATGCATGAAACATATGAGTTGAGAAAACCTAATTTGCATAAAGAGATCCACCATAGTAGAGACACAAAGCAAAATATGCATATGGCATGTGTGTTAGAAAAACTCAACATTCATAAAAAGATCCGTCACAAAGGAGGCATAAAACAAAACATGCTCGAAGCATAGAAGTTAGAAAAATCCGACCCGCGTAAGGCGATTCATCATGGTGGAGGTATAAAGCAAAATGAGCTTAAGGGGCATAAGTTGGGAAAACTTGGCCTGTATAAGGATATCTCTCACAACAGAGGTACAAAGCAAAATATGTTTGAGGTATGTGAGTTGAAAAAACCTAACCCATGTAAGGATATCCGCCATGACTGAGACACAAATTGTGCCCTAGGGCATGAGTTGAGAAAACTTAACATATGTAAGGAGATTCACTATGGTGAAAGCACAAAGCAAAATATGATCAAATTATGTGAGTCGGGAAAACCCAACTCGTGTAAGGAGATCTACCATGATGGAGGCATAAAACGAAATGTGCTTAAGACATGTGAGTTGAAAAAACCCGACTCGTATAAGAAGATCAATTTTTGTGAAAGTATAAAGCAAAATGTGCCTAAAACACGTAAGTAAAAAAACACAACATGTGTAAGGAGATCCACCACATCGAAGGCTTCAAAATATGCTCGAGACACATAAATTAAAAAAATATAACTCATATAAGGAGATCCACCACAGTAGAGGCACAAAGCAAAATGCGCTTGATATGTGTGAGTCGAAAAACTTGACTCATATAAGAAGTTATACTATGGCGGAAGCATAAAACAAAATATGCTCAAGGTGCATGAGTCAAGAAAATCTGACTTATGTAAAAAGATCCGCCACAACAAAGATAAAACAAAATGTGCCAGAGGTATATAAGTCATGAAAACCTGACCCACATAAAGAGATTTGCCTCAAATGAAGGCACAAAGTAAAATGTGTCACAAGCACATGAGTCGGGAAAACTCGACCCACATAAGGAGATCAATCACAATGAAGACATAAAACAAAATATGCTCGAGGCGCATGAATTGAAAAAAACTAACATACATTAGGAGATTCACTATGATAGAAGCATAAGCCAAAATATGCTTGAGACGTGTGAGTCAGGAAAACTCAACCTACGAGAGGAGATTATGAACGTTCTTGTGTCAGATAAATTAAACATCACACTTCGAGCCCTTCTTGTGAAGAGGGGAGAGAACAAATGATAAAAAAATATATTATTATTTAATTATCATCCGATACATAATCATCATGTGGAGTCCAAGTCACATTCCATCCATCTATCTGTGTGGACAAGAGTCCAAAGAATATTTCACGAAGCATTTTCTCCTGCAGAATATTTTACAAAATATTTTGTCCTCCTGCGATTAAGTACAAAAATATATCCTTAACACAATGAGAGAGGGTGGGACCTTTTTGGACCACTCGCATTCATATTTTCGAACCTGGGGTTACTAACTTTAGTGTCGAAAGGATTAAGTCAGGAACCTTTTCCGACCTCAGTTTTCGTGCATATGATATCTCATGAGCTCAGTGTTTTCACCTCAAGTAACTCTATGCATACGATTCGAACTACGTTGGATTGATCATGATGTCGATGACTTATACTTTTAACACAATATTTACCTTGTAAAAATTTTCTTTTACGAGAGGTGACTCTCATAATTTATATCTTCTAAGCTCTCATCAGTTAATATTTGATGAATATATTACCTCCAACGAGGAAAGATATTGGCATGTACATGATCTCTCTAGTCTTATGCATTACTTTTCTTTTCATTTTATATATATGCAGAGTGAGATTAAATCAGCAAATGTAGATTAAAGTATTGAAAAATAGGAATAAAGAGTGGCCATACCAACTTTATTAGGTTGAGGAAGGTAACCTGCTCCATCTACCAGTCTTTTACTCCACATAATATTATTGTGTTCTGCTAAGTGATCAGTACAAGAATGCTCCTAAAACAGCAGCTTTTACAGATGCACTTGTGATGACAGTCTGATTGAATGTTGAATCCATTATTGTCAGGTTGGTGAGTGATCGACATTCCAAGATGAGCCCTCAGTTGTTCCAGCAAACTCCACCCACCATGAACAACCTTTAACATCCTCCTGCTCTTAGATCTTCTTTTCCCTGGCAGGGGAAGCCATCGAGCCTGATGCATCTCCAATGTACAGTCCCCAAAGAGCTCTGAAAGCTTGGCCCAGTACATGTGCCACCTCTATGTGTCTTGCTTTCCAAGCCTTGAAGACATGGCTTCAATCATGGTTGACCCACCACAATGGTAACTCTCACATGTTCATCCTTTTAATTCCTTGACAAAGAGCTCAAGAATCCAATGATGGCAGCAACCCCTCCTGCATCAGCCTCAGTTCTCCCCTCTCCTTAATGTAAAGGAATCACCACAAAGAATTAATTACCTTCTGGCGAATCTCAGCTCATCATCCTCTGCTATGCATCTCTCAGTACCCAGACACAAGATAAAGAACAGCTGAGACAGGAAAGTGTAAAGGATCCTTGCAGCAAAATCCTGTTCTCCAATCACTTCACTGTTCCTTCCATTGAAAGTTAAGTTACAGGGGAAGGCGAACAAGAAGGGGGACAGAGATGCAGAGGAGTACTAAAAGGAGGGTCGTAATGAGAAGTGCAGTGGTGGTGATTGGCTCCGCTCGTAGAACCACGATGAAGATGGATGAAGCTAGAGGTGGAATCAAGGTCTTCAATGGAAAAGAGAGTCACAAAAATGACAGCAATGCAGACCAAGGAGGAGAGCGCGGCTGCAGGAGACTGAGGAGAAACCAGAGCGACAGTGTTACCCCTTGTACGCCATCGAAGGAGAATGCGTTGATTGAGAGGAGTGCAGTCAAGATCCGGAAGGCCAGTTCGGACCTGTCAAACTCTCCGACGACTTCAACCAAGCAGGAGCAAGTTCTGCTACTTGGTGATGGTAATAAATGCGACGGAGGTGAAGGGAAGGTGGAGGTGGAAGTTGAGATTGAGAGAGAGGAGGGAGATAAGAGATTTGTCGATAAAAAGATGGATCAGCCGGAGGAGAAACCGATGAGCGTGAGAGAGCAGGATGAGGAAGATGAGGTGAATTATGAGAACCAGGATATTCCCGTGCCATCACAGGATGCAGAAAAGGATCAGCTTCCTGTGAGTGTGTCATCAATGAACGTGGTGGAAAGCAAGCAGAATCCTGTGACAGAACACAAGGCGATGAATCCAGATCCGGCAGTTCTACCTCATCGTAAGCTGTGAATTCAGCATTCCATTTCTAACAGTTATTTCCAAGTCCTGTTCTTGAGATCTTGGTTTCTTCTGTTTCTGATCAGCTGAAGCGGCAGAAGAAATTTTTGGAAGCAACCCCGCGAAGAACAACAGAATGGAAAGCATTGGTCAGTGCTCACAACCCATTCATCTCCTCAAACAGCTCAGTACATGATTCAACCTCTTGAATTGTTTCAGCAAACTTGGTTATGTGGAGAGACGTATCGAAATCAGCCTTCGTTTTCGGTTCAGGAACCTTTTTCCTCGTCTCCTCCTCCTACACCAACGATATCAACTTCAGGTCAGAAGACAGCATGCTCAAACTGCAACTTAGCATCTCTTGAAGAAACAGAACATTGCAATTGATGGTGTAAATTCCCCCATTGTGCAGCCTAATCTCGGCAAGTTCATATGTTGGGCTCTTCTACCTTGGATTTGCATTCCTTTGTAAGTCCATCTTGCGCAGGTAATGAACTCAAAGGAAACCAACATGCAGAGCAATCCATCTCCTCCGTTGTATAACAGTTCTTTTCTTCCCACGTGACACAGAGGAGAAACAATGGAGTGTGACGAGAGGGATGAGAGGTACATGGTGGGAGAGGAAGAGGCAATCTGGCTCCTAAAGCTGCTCCTTCCTTATGTTAATGAGCTGCTTCTAAAGCTCAGAAGCCTCTTCTCCGGTGACCCTGCAACAACTTTGAAGGTAAGAATTTGGTTCTGCTCTCAGTATCAGTACTTTATTCCATGTTGCCTTACAGACAAAGATGTCTAATGTTAGTCATGTTACTGTGGCAGTTGGCAGTGCTGTTGTTTGTGATGGCAAGGTGTGGAAGCTCCATCACAATCTGTAGTCTTGCCAAACTGAGTAAGATTAGACATGGAAGACAAAAGTAAAGCATTCTTTTTGTCCCGCAGCAAAGAGAAGGAATGAGAGTTTGATTCCTCTGTTTTGCTTGCTGCAGTGTTCTTTGGAGTCTTCACCATCCCAAAGATCTGCTCCTCTTACTCCACTCAGCTGGCAAAATTTGGTCAGTGGATGCAGTAACTTTTGTTTGATTTGATGTGAATCTTTAGTAGAATCCAAGTCACTCCTTGATCCTCTTCTCCACATGCAATTGTTGTCTTGTGCATGTGCAAGCCTTGTGGCATTCTAGATCTGAGGTAATGACCTCACGTGGTACAAGCGCATGCAGGGTTTCTCTGTGTCTCAGACTGCAGGGAAACAGAGTGCACGAGAGAAAGCTCATTCACACGTGGTACAATTTCTCATGCATTGCTCTGCATGGTGTAGGCAAGTTTTGGTTGGAGCGGCTCGGAGATGGATGGGAGTCATGCACCCACAAGAAAGCAGTGGCCACTGCAATCTTCGCCCTCGTTTGGAACATCTCCTCCACGGTTGCTCGCATCTGGGCATGTGAGCATCCTCCTCGTGCATGTGACTCGATCTCCTCAGAGATGAAGAGCTATTCTCCATGACTATTGCTGTGTTCTCTGTTTCGAGGCAGTTTTCATGGTGGTGGTGGCTGTGAAGCTCTACCAACAATGCGCAGCAGAGCACAGGCGGTGTGGGCAGGAAGAGGAGGGACAAGAAGACTCTGTGGCAGGACAAAGCCAGGGACTTGGATCACACCAACACAGAGGTAGGAATCAGGTGAAGAGAGAGGAGAAGGGGGTAAAAGTAGGAGATCCAAGAGGAGGGGTTGGAAAGAGATCAAAGTGAGTGATGGTTGTCACTTGTGGTACTCTTGTGATGTGATGAAGCTACCTTCACTGGGCACATGCTTTGCTTTCTTACTCCCTGTCAACAACATGATCGATTTTGGTCAGAACTAATGTTTCTGTCATTCCTCTCTGCACAGTGGTTTCAGAGTCCAATCTTTAATAATATCCCGTCTAATTAGAAGGATCCCAATCTGTTTGCGACCTCTCTCTCTCTCTCTCTCTCTCTCTCTCTCTCTCTCTCTACAATTACAGTACTAAACTATGATCACATCATTAATTTGTAGAAGATTACATGAATTGTTATACAGTGATTTATGCTCAGTAAAAAGATTGTTTTATCAAAATAAATTGACTATAGGTAGGACTAGCAATGAGATTGAAATTAGTCTTATTTCATTCAAGTAACATAAATATGCTTTGGTTTTTGAAACACAAACCCAATTATAAGTATTCTATTCAGATCTAAGTGGATTAGGTAGATGCAGATCCCAAAAAATAAACTTTTTTTCCTTAATTTTAATGGGCTTTTTTACCATAGAACCCATGGGCTATTATTATAGACAACTCATATACAATTTGTGAGATTGATTGGGTTATTATTGTAGATGCCACCACTTGTTACAACAACAACAACAACAATAAAATTATAAATAGCAAGCCAAAAATTCTAACTTTTTGGGATATATGAATATTTTACCATTATTAACTCTCTAAAAATATTTTAAAAAATAATATTAAATTTATTTTTTATTTATAGTTTCTAATAAAATTTTCTTTGGTCTCTTTCTATCTCTTTGAGTACTACTAATACTAATTATCTAACTTTTTTCACTACAATACCTATATGCCTCAATATGATATGTCCATATAATATTAAATGATTATTTTTTTTTTCCTTTTTATCATCTATTGATGCTACTCCTAATTATTCAGAGATAAAAAAAAATATTCTTTCTTTGATCTTTCCTTATTTCAACTTTTCTTGCTTGGAATTATATCGATTAAATCAATTATTATTGAATCATCTAACTATTAGTTGATGGTTCGCCATCAGCTGAATACTATACAAGCAGTTCATGATCATCATAAGGTGTTCTAAATGAAGTAGAATCATATGTATTCTTTTGTAATAAAAAGTTATTTTTCTTAAATTATTTACTGAAATATAAACTCTTAATGCACGACCATCGTGTTGTTGGTCAGAAGAACACCGAAGTTTAGGATGCTGGGAGACATCGTGTATGTCCATGTTGGGCATCCATGACAAGTCCTCGTAGCAAGCACAGTGAGCACGTTGATTTAGATCACTGCTTGGAAATAGGAAGAGGAGGGAGGCGGAAGCTGTTCCAAATACAGCAGTCCCAATTCTTGACCTTCAACAAGGAATCCATCCACACACGTGTTTTGACTTGGTTTCTTTACATGTTGGTCTCCTTTGAATGATCCAATTAGGTAATGTCTGCTGCCTGTCCACGCAGTTACATGAGCTATATATCAGATACATCAAATTCAAGATGTGAAGTCATCGATGAGTTTGTGTGTGTTGATTGTTTCACTACCACGGTCTTGATTGCACAACATCAAGAACTCTTGCTTGATCAAGATGGATGTTATATGAGCTTTGTAGATCCACAAGGAACCTCTTGCCAAAAGATTTTTATCCACATACCACATGAAATAACAAGGAAACAGTTCTGCGGGCTGTTACTTTGGAGAAGATGATCGATACATCCTCCCAGAAATGGCAGCAGCTAAAGCGGTCTTAAAAGCTGTGTCGTTCGTCAGGGAGACAGCCATTTGCTCCACCAAATAGTCCTGCTTATGCTTCTTCGATGCGTGGGATCGATCGGAAGCTAAGCTACAGTGTCTCGGTGCATGTACACTTCCGGGATGAGAAGGTTGGCCATGGTTGTGCTCGCCCTCGTACGTAGCCACTAACATGGATGTATCCTCTGCGCTTCTTTGCACCTGTGATGCACAAGATCGATATAGTTCATCCTTTGATCGTTCCATAACTGATTTGATCGATCTCTAGTTTATCTACCTTCTTCTTGACCGGACAAGATGGAGCAAAGGAGCATCTGTAGTATGCTCTTGGGCAAGGGTTATCTCTGGTCACCTTCTGCCCATACTTCCTCCAATGATGCCCGTCTTTCACCACCTGAGCGAACAGCACAGAGATAAGCTTCATGTCAATAACCTGTCCCGGAAGCAGAAGCCATAGACGAGGAAGTATGGGAGACTCACGAGGCTCGAGTCAGATGGATCAGTGCGAACATACAGCTTCGAAACTTTGGGGTTATGCTCTCCTTCCCTAACTCTCATGCCAGTATCGGCCGCATCCTTCGTTCCTGATGAAACGCACCCTCCCTCAGAAGAAGTGTGTTTGGGCAACAGATTGGTCATCTGACGCCGGAGTGCGCCGTACTTGGCGACCATGGCGGCGAGCGTTTCCTTCAGCACCTTGTTCTGCTCGTTCACGCTGTCGAGCTCCGCCTCGAGAGCTTTAACCTGAGTCGAGAGAAGACGGAGATCAGATCTCCTTAGTCAAACAAATGCTCTGAGCAAAGAAGAAAGCTTATACATACCGCACATCGTTGATGAAGATGCTGACTCACATCGTCGTCGGCATGTTTGGCTTTCACCGCAGACTTGCCACTGAACCGAACTGAGCTGATGCTGAGATCGAGATCGACGGAGATCGGCTCCATGCTTGCAAGGGAACGGGAGAAGCAGGAAACAGGGACATAAATAGGAGTAAGAGATGGAGTTCTGATCGAGGACAAGGTCATGGAGGAAGTGCGGCGAGCTAGTCTTCATGTGCATGTCCATAGATGGGGCCTCGTGGATGTTGACGCGGTTGATGTTGTGGAGATTTGGAGAAAGAGATGGAGTTCTGATCGAGGACAAGGTCATGGAGGAAGTGCGGGGAGCTAGTCTTCATGTGCATGTCCATAAACGGTGGATGGCTGTCGAAATGGAAGTCAATGCGTGCGCGTTCAAGTCAAGCGCACATGAGCAGCCAAAGATTGACGATGTTGACTGTTTGGGAGGGACTTGTTGACTTGGTTTGTACTTTTTCATATATATATATATATATATATATATATATATATATATATATATATATATATATATATATATATATATGAGCGTTTTTCTTTAAAAATATATTTTAAATATTTTTTGATCAGTAATATTTATTTTTAAAACAGTACTCTTAATTTAAAAAATATTTAAATTATTTCTAAAAATTTTCTTACATGTTATAGTATTTTGATTTATTATAATGTTTTGATCATTATAATAAAAATACTATGAGACCTTCTTATATTATAAATGATGTAAATATATTTCTTATCTCAACTAAACTAACTACAAACCTAAAACTATGATATCATAATGGTATATGAAGAATGACAATCAAAGTGATGCAATATGAAGTCAATTTTTCATTAACGTTTATAATATTTTTAATATCTCAATAAAATACTATAATTACTATTGAAAAATATTTTAAATAAATGAAAACTAGCAAAAAAAACATATTAAATGAAATCTTTTTTGAGAGGTATTTTATGTATTTTAAATTAAAAAAATATATTATTTGAGAAACTATGGTATTATAATGGTACAATATAAATATAAAGTCATTTATAATATTTTTCAATAATTCTTACAGTATTTTTAATATCTCAATAAGGCACTATAAACGTTATTAAAAATATCATAAATAAGCCAAACGAAAATATTACACCAATTGAAAACTAATAAAAATTAGATTCAAATTTTTAATCAAAAAACTTTTGAGAGATATTTTAGTTATTTTAAATTAGAAATATTATCTGAGAAAAAACAAAAGGAAAATGTATCCTTTAGAAAATACCTAAAATATGGATTTTTTTTATGAATCACTATATATATATATATATATATATATATATATATATATATATATATATATATATATATATATATATATATATATACACACACACACGTAATTTATCATAATCGTTATGAAATTGATGTGGCACCCACTGGACTGAGTGTGGACCATTGGATGTCTCGCCTAGTCAATTCAATCTACATGATCCACGTGGCTGTGATAATTGCAGCAGACGTAGTACATATGAGCCGCTGACCTGTCCTTGTCTCCTCCTCATGTGCTCATCCAAGTACGTATTCATGCATGATTGGCTGCTTGACCGACAATTTCCACTCGTTTCTCTCTGCTCCGTTCTTCTGTGTACAACTGCATATATATCTCAATACTGTCATCGTTATCGTCGTCAGCAAGTGCAATACCTCTTCTCACACACACGCACTTGACGAACACAGGAAGAGCAGCCAGGTGTCGATGAAATCATTGGCTTTGCACAAACGTTTATAGTCCATCATGATCAGCGATCCAACTCGAGGGAATTTAGAGTCATGACTCAGTCGAGAAAGGATTTCTTTCTTTCAAAGTAAATGTTTGTCTTGTTAATGTAATCGGTAAATAATTAAGTGCCTCCAGCATAAATACTCTCTTTAAATGTCATGCTGACATGACATCTCTGATTGATGTATTAGCATCACCGAACTCACTGTGCTTTGTGTGTCAAATTTTTACTCATTAAAAAAAATAGTTATATCATCACCTTACTATAATTGATTGATTTTGAGGATTCCTCCCAAAATGATCACCACCTAAAATTGGATAAAAATTAATAATCTCTGTAGCATTTATCATGGTCCACGTGTGACACAATTTCCACCCAACGGTGTTAGTAGTAAGTTGCCTGCATCCGCTAGCTTTGACCCTTCTCTCGGGTGATGGGCGGTCTCTTTCCTCTATCCACAAATTGTAGGCGATGGGGACCGAACATTCCACCATCCGAAATTAGAAAGTTTTTTTATTTAAATATTCGAGTAATGAAAACACTGTTTTTTTATTTATATATATATATATAATTTTAATTATAGTTTTTAACTTTAGACATATCTGTGTAAAGAATTTTATCTAAAATTCACCTTATATATGAAACAAAATGACTTATCTGCTAAACAACGAACGAAATCGTCGGCAGCATAGTGGAGATTACCCCTTTTTCATACCTATATTTTGATTGGAGATGGGTCCCACGACGGTGTGCTGCCCCAACCACATCCCGAGCCCGGGAGCGAGTAATCGACGGCGGGCACCGAGAATAATTCCTTTAAATCGGAGGGATTGGAGGCGGGTACCAGTACGTCGTCCCCATCAGCGTCTCTCATCGATGGATTCCCAAAGGGCCCCACGTCATCATCCTCCTGCAGCCGCCACGAGTACAGTGGGTCAAATCGCAAGTAGTACCCGAGACCACGAGAGGTTTCCACCAATGCCCTCTCGACAACGGCTTACTTACCTCATTCGCCTCGTAATCCTCTCCGCTAATATCTTAGTTACGTCCCTCTAATCATCTAATTAGATGGAGAGAGCTCGAGTCCCGTCACCGCCTTCCCTTCTTCCCCACCCTTTATAACGACAAGATGAGCGAGTTCTTCTTGCCTGCGGCTTCCTGCGGCTTCTGCTGCTGTCGTGACGATCCTCTCTCTTTCTATTTCTTTTGCGATATGACTATCGACAGGATTCAGATCTGACAAGGGAGGCTTTGGGGTGGAATTCCTTGTGTGGAGGGGAAAAAAAAGGGAAAGAAAGATCGAGATTTAAGGTCAAGAAATGAGACTTAAGGAGAATGAGAAAACGGATGGTTGACAGAAGAGAGTGAGCACAGGGCGGAGGACAATGGTATGATACGATGCTGTTTCCGTTGCGTGCTCACTTCTCTTCCTGTCAACCTTTATTATCATCATGAGCTCCACCCTCCGTCGCCTCTTAGCGATGAAAGGGAAAAAGATACAAAAGATGAGATCTTTATCTCGAGCGTTTTTTTGACATTTATTCATTATTATTATTAGGTTTGCTGCAGCTGTTCGTCTCTCGTTTCTTTCTTCTCTTTCTGTTTGTGCGTGTCAGATGTTGCGTGAGCGTACAACGCAGCGGATGATTTCCAAGGCCGGTTGCGAAGTAATTGCTTGTACGTACGTTTCTCAGTCGAACTGTATCTTTCTTGCACCGCGTCTGGAGAAATTATTGCTTTCTGTGGTTTCTTGTGACGGTTGGGGGAAAGTTTGGGGAGCAGAACAAGCTGTATCAGTTGAGCTTTGAAAGGAAGAGCGCGACTTTTGAGGTGCGGGAGGCGACCGTCCGTCTCTTCCCTCGTCGAGAATCGGACCAGATTTGGGTCGGATAGAGGAGGCGAGCACGGCGGGTACATGCATTTCCTGCGCACTGTGCGGGACTAACGAAACCACTGTTTGACTGGTCCTTTCTCTTCTCTCTCTGCGACTTCCTGGAAACATTTTCTCTCCTCTTTGTGTAGGTAAGGATTTGCTCTCGCCGTCTCGTAGTTCCTAGAGGAAAAATCGAATTTTTCCGACAGATTCAAGTTTCTCCTTTCTGTTTCCTATCTCCCATTGTAGTCGTTGTTCACAAGATCTTGCTTTCTGGCTTGTTTGTTCATCTGTTGACGGTAACCCTTTTGTTATAGCTGTCTATTTGTTCTTATGTTGGACTTTTCGCTCTTGGTGACCTTCACAATTCTTGTGCTGAGTCTTTACCTTTCCCTGCACTCCACCTTTAGATGTACTGGGTGTGGAGGTTGCAGGAACCAATAAGGAGGAAGGAGAGATCTCACTTGCCTTCCCAGATCTTACCTAGTCTGAGGTTTCCATATTTGGGGCGCTATTATAGTCTCAGTACATTGTTTCATGTCGGACGTCTCGTGGCTTTTTCTCTATTGGTGAAAGATCTGTTCTCTTTTGACTGTATAAGTCATGTAGTCATAATATCTTGATCCGTGGACATCTCTTTAGCTGCCATCACTTCTTTTTCCCTTCCTCGTTCCTTGGTTTCTTTTGTCGGATGTCACTGTGAAAAACCGAAGGCTTGCAAGAACGATGATTTCTTTTAGTTTGTTCTTCTGTTTCTAGGTGGAGTGAATTGGATCACTGGAAGGAGGCGGTTCCTTGAAGAACTTCTTTATGCTCTCAAGGTCAGCCAACTTCACTGGATTTATATGCTTTTTTCCATCTCATATGTTGTTGAAGCTCAGTAGTTACCCCATTAAAATGGTTAAGATACAATCTCTTTTATCCCATATCAAGATATTAAAAATATCCCTCTTCTATGAGGGTTGGGTGGGTTCAATGTCTGAGGTGATGGGTATAGGTAGATGGTTCAATGTCTGAGGGATGGGTGTGTTTTATGCAGTTTCACGTTGACCTTTTTTGAGAGCACGAGCTTCTTTTTGGATGAGCAAAATTATAGTCAACTGTAGATATCATCTAGGATTGATCAGTACACTGTGAATATAACTACATAACCTGTATAAATGTATATGATATGCTACATCTTCCGAAATGCATTTTTAAAGCAAGAAGCACTACTTTATTTTTTTTTCTTTTACAAAGAAATGTCACAAGTGACAAATATAAAAGTCATCAGCACAACAAACAAAAAGCTCTTACACTGATGGCAAATGTCAGACACTGGCTGATACCTGATAAGCTTTTTGGTGAGTTGCAAAATAAAGAGCACCACCATTCACCTCAGATCTTTTTTACCGTGAATTGACATTTCCCAATGAGGAGCTTCTAGCATAATATAAGTGTGCTAGATACTCTGGGTAAGAGTAGATGTCTTTTTTGTATAACTATAGTGGATGAAAATGATGGTTCTCTAAAGCATTTGTTTCAATTGCATCTTTGCTTTAGAAAATAGCATCTTGGTAAATAGTGTTTCAGCCTACTGGCTATTGTTCGTTGTAGGGTTTTAGTGCTATGCACCAAATTGTAATCACCATGAGGAGTTTCTTTTTTTTTTTTTCCCAACAGGATATAAACAGTCGTTTAACATTGTATGCTGTATTCTTGTTCATTTGTCTTAAAATATTTCCTAAGGTGTGAGATCATGAGATTTTATCAAAGTCAGTGCTAATTACTACAGATTGATCTTTTATTTGCATCTTATTGCCTCTTCTTTGGTCTGATTAGTGTGTCAGGTTTCTTAGACATGTGGATCATTTAAACTACTTTCTGAGACTCTTGAAAAGGCTTGTAAAAGTGTCTTTAATAGCTAAGCTAACCTCTCTATCCTCTGAACAAAAGCTGACATCATTGCACAGTTTAGTAAATCTTGTTCTTGACGACCCATAATCTTCATCTAGATGGATCAGTCTCTTTAGCTGTAAGACATGGCATCATGTGATCCAATGGGGGCTCTTGATCTACAAGATTATTCTTGTAAATAGATCTTTACAACATCCTCTATTTTTTTTTCCTTTTAATTTGATAACTGTCATCCCTGATCCCATTTTCTTCTTGGGATTCTTGATGAAGTTTAGATCTGATCATGTCTCCTAATCCAATATCTTTTAGTCAGTTCATCTCTAATATTTTTACCCACACTCTCCTATTTTCTAAAAATAATTAATATGTTATTTTGTTTTTTACACTTCTTCATGTTTAGAGCAGTGATGTATGCTAAGTTAGTCTCCGATGAATTTGCAACCTTGGAGGAACCCTTCCTGTAAGGTCTAACATCAAACTTGAGGTCTGTATACATTAACTTTGCATGATTGAATCCACAGTTCTAAACAGAATGAATCATGAAATGAATATAAGTGTGTGACTCCCCTGTTCAGTATCTCGTTGATATTGCAACCAGGTATTGATGCAACAGGACTCCAATTCGGTCCTACTTCTATACTAAGTTTGATTAGCAGCCATCTTTTGCTGGTTGAAGATGAGTGATCGATGGACTAGATGTCAATGAACTCAGCATTAGCTTGTTATGAACGATAATATTTTAATTTGTCATTAGATGTATCACTATATATTTATAGAGCAATTATTACATCGATTTCTCTTCTTGCAAGTGTCATTATCTGGAGTCTTGATTGTTCAGCTTTTAGATTGAGGCTATTTGAATTAGGTGAGTGTATAATGAGGTGTTATAACTAGTTCTTTAAGGGCTAGGCATAAGTATGCCAAGGGGTTTAAGTTTAACACATACATGTACACCTTGCCACTTTGCTATCACCAAGCTTGAATTTATGTCGAGTCAAGCTAATGCAGAAAACGCAACTCTGGTTTGTATATATTGGCTCAAACTTGAGTTAAGACTGGTTCAGTTTCAGATGCTCGCCTAAGCTGTTGACTTGCATGGCTATATATTCTCTGATCATCACTTTCTCGAAAGCTTTTATATACACAATTTTTTTCTTCAATGTTATATATAATGATTTTGTTGTTCAGAGTTTAAACTTTTCGTTAGCACTCTCCTTGAAGCATATGGTTGTGAGAAGTTTAATTGAATTTATGTTTATCTGATAACATGTGATTCTTGTCAGTTTTGTCATTGCATAAATTAAGCTCATTATTCTGTGGATTCTTCAAAATAACTGTAATTGTCCCACCTTGACTTTATAAAAAAATATAAATCATCATTTTATTATATATAATTTACAAAAAAAATATTTTTTTATATATTTTGAATTTAATTTTTTTATCTTTACAATACCAAGTATTTTTTAATTGAAAGAGATCATATATTCTTGGTAGGACTATAAATGTTAAAAAATCTCTTCCACCCAAATCTCAATTTTACTATGAATTAATAGGTTACTCTAAAAATAAATATAAAATAAAAATAAATCAACAATCATTATAAATACATGAACTATATTCAAATATTAACTATTGAATATGAATTGATAATATATCAATTCATTATAAAATATATTTAAAATAAAATTCTTTTATAATAAACAAAATCATACATTAGTCACTATCTATATATCTAAATGACATATAACAATAAGCATATATCACACATAATACTGTACCCTCCTAATAGTTGATAGAGAGGTATACTCCACGAGATAAATTTCTCCCAACAGTGGATGAAGTAATATTCCTTGTTTGCCCAAGTAGAGACATTCCTAACAACAGACGGAGGAATAGATAGTCGTCATAACTAACAATCAGTTAATCCCTAATATGAATTGCTTTACCTGTAGTTGGCAGGGATACATAATCAATCATGATCATTAATTTATATTCATTTATTCATTCACGCATATAGTTAAAGAAATATTATGATAAAATATCATAAGAGATCATGCTTGATATATGACTTGTTAAACAAAGTCCATTGGTGGCTTGGCAATGTGATGGGCTCGTATCTCCTTTCATTAGATGCACTTTTAATATGGACCATTTAACATAATCATATATACTACATAATAATAATAACATTAATATCATTAATTTAATCTTAATAATATTTAAAAATTATTAATTAGTTTTTGTTGATATATTCATATTAAACTTTCAAATTCATTAAATCATAAAGACATAAAGACATCAGTATTTCAATAATCCTCAACCAACTAGATTCCTAATTGGAATTGTCCAATTGACTTAAGCATGATTAAATTTAATTAGGATCTAATTGAATTGATCTCTAATCTTTATTAAACCTGAAATCATTGTATGGTCTAATTTGTATTTAATTTATTTTATTTAAGTTAAATGAGCTTGAATGAGTCAAATTGGTTTCAAATCACCAAGAATTGACTTGATTGATCAAGTTGTTTTGGTTTAATCAACTAGTGACCTTAAATCAATAAGGGGAGTTAGACTAGGCGTAGCTAGTCCATACTAAATTGACTCACCAAATCCTTCAACTAGTCATATGTGTGGCATATGCCTCTCCTAGGTTGCATGTTGGATAGAGGTGTAATGGATTAGATAGAGGATTGAAAGCATGCCTAACCTTAATCGCATAGTTAGGTAAGCATAACTTGGGCTAGACCAAGCTTGACTCACGAGTTGTGTCATCTCTAGCTATATGCATTGAGTCATTCCTGGCCATATGAGTTGGGTCGTGCCTAGCCATATGAGTTGGGTCGTGCCTGATCACATGGGCTATACTATACTTGGCCACATTGGTTGTGTCATGCTTCACCTCACTATGGGAGTTTGGTTGTATATGCCACATGGGTTTAGTTGTACCAAACAATATGGATTGTATTATACTTGACAATATAGGCTGAGTTATGTCTGGTTATATGGGTTCGATTATGCTCGACCACAAGGTCTAGGCTGTACTTGGTTAGAAAGGCTAGGTCAACCTAGTTTGGCAGATCAACTTGACTTAGATTAGACCCCAATTAAATCTCTCTTATCAAATTAGGTTTTAATATTTTTAAAAATATTTTAAATTATTAAAAAGTAACTTAAATCCATGAATTAAATAATTTAAATTCATGGTCTTAAATTTAAAAATAATTAAATAATAAAATTTCACTCATAATTCTTAAAACATACATATATTAAATGAATTCAAAATATTATTTTAATCTAAAATAAAAATTTTAACAATTAAATCAATCTAAAATTCATTTAAGCATAAGAGACCATTATAAGTCAAAAAACATTTTAACATCATAAATCAATTATTATTATATATTAATCATAAAATTTTGTAATTAAAGTATTATTATGTATTATAAAATTATAATAATTTTAATATTAAAGATTTCAAAATATGAATCAAATCTAGTTAGAAAAGAATAGAGGATCCTATCTCTCCTTGGGAATCCTCTCTGAGTAATAATTTAATAATAATGGATGAAGATTAGCCAAATTAGTGTTGGGAAAAATTATTGCAATAGAATAATTCTTTCTCTTTGTGTCAAAATAGGTTGCTCATCAAAATATCAACTTATTACAAAAAACTATTAACCAGAGCAGCATAAATAATAGAACAATAAATCAATCACAAAGTGAGACATCGAATTTTTATGTGGAAAACCCAATACGAGAAAAACCATGGGATCATAGTCCATTTTAAACCTCCACTATCGTCAATAATGATAATAGATTTACAATAAGTCTTCTCAGGAATAACTAAAGGATCATCATAACATCAAGAACACAGATCTTAGCTCAACAATAACATATCATCATCACCATAGATGGATTTCATCAAAGGAAAGGTTCAAGTCTCACTAAGTGGGTATATTAGAAAATTATCTTAGAGAGTACAAATCGTAGATTGACACCATTAGGATTATAGAGCTTGTTGCATGAATTCTCCACATAAAATTTGGACCAAAGCTGACGAAGTTTAGTTATTTGATCGTCTAGCAAAAACCTCGAAGCCTTAACTTTCTCTCTTCTCTCTCTCTCTCTTTTGTTTTTTTGTGTCGTTCTTTTTTCGTTCGCCCACTTTCAAGCACACAAGACCCCAATTAGAGGAGTTGTAATAGTACTAAAATTTTGAATAAATCAATAATAAAAAGATGTCAATCCACAAAAACTCTGAACATCTTATAAGGATGTTGGTGTTGGATAAGTTTGAATAGCTTTAATCTTCTCATAATTACTTGGATACTTGTAAAGGGTTAAGATGAAGCCTAAAAAACTAGGCTAAAGGTCATGAAAGAGCGCTTCTTAAGATTTGCATAGAGTTGTTCTCTTCAAGATTGATATGATAGTTCTCAAATGTTCAATATGATCAAGTTTGTTGCGAGTATAAATAAAAATATTATCAAAATAAATAATAACAAACTTCCCAATATAATGATGTAGAATTTGATTCATTACCCGTATGAAGATATTTAAAGCATTTTAAAGTCCAAATGGCATAACTAGTCATTCATATAAACCTTTTGAAGTCTGAAAAATAGTTTTTCATTCATCTCCTTGTTTAATACGGATTTGGTGATAACCACTTTGAATGTTAATTTTAGAAAAATTTTGAGCACCAATAGGCATATCAAACATATCCTCGACGCGTGGAATAGGAAATCTATACTTTATCGTAATTTGGTTGATAGCTCAATTGTCGATGCACATCTGTAAAATTCCATCATTTTTTGGAGTTAATGAAGCCGGAACGATGCACATACTTAATATAACTCTTATACAGTAGATTTGTTTTGACAAGATTACTCCTAGAATTAGATCGATTCGATGTTGAATGTCTTGAAGAGGAGGTATGGCACTTGGAAGTTCTTCAAGTGCAATTTCTTTGGAAGCCTCCTCGGGGTATTCATCATATATTAGTTTATCAAGATCTTCAAGTTATTCATTGTCATCTTTTCTTCGACAAAATAAACTCATCTATTAACTTATCTATTTGGGCACTCAATTCATAGTGTCATATTTGTTTGCATTTAAAGCAAGTAGGAAGATGACTGGTGCTATTAGATTGCCCTACATGGTTGGTAGGAGTTAGTTTAGATGTATTTTTTTCATGATTTCACTAGCTTTTGTTCCACTAGCATTACAATGTGCTGAGCCAACTTTAGAAGAGGAATGTAAAAAAACAATAGAATACCTCTTTGGTCCACTTCTAGCGAGTTTTGCTTTCACTTTTAACACAAATTGATACACATCAAATAACCTCCATAGTGTTGTATCTCTGCTTCATCTCAAATCATAACTCGTAGGTTGTCGACATATCTTGCAACAAGATGTTCTTATGTCTCTTGAGTATTATTTTAGGCCATCAACTTGTAAAATTCTTCAATGTAGTCGATGATGATTTTGCTACCTTGCTGAAAATTGTTAAATTGTGAAAAGAGAGTTTGAACATAATCAAATATAAGAAAATTCTCACCGAGATATCATCTTTTCCCATGATAAAATCTTCATCTTCCCTTTTTGAAGGAATATTTTTTGCATCTTGTCCCACTAGATTGAAACATAATGTCGAAGTCTTGTAGTAATTAATTTTATTTTTTGATCTTCGAGTATCTCCTCGTACTCAAAGAATTTCTCAATAACATTAAGCCAATCAAGAAACTCTTTAGGTTGAAGTCAAACTCTCCATGGATGAGTATCCTATAACTTCTTTGGATGCAAGGGGATTTATGTCTTTGAATTCATCACTTCCATGTCCATGAGCTTCTAGAGCCATAAGTTTCTTGACATTCTAGGAGCATCTCTTCAACTTGTCTTCTTAATGCTTCAATTTTTACATTCTTTTTTATCTCTATATGGTTACGATCATTCTTTTGCTGTAATGTAGTTGCCATAAGAATGATGTACTCCAAGAGCATAGTAAGGCTCTAATATCAAATGATGTTAACAAATAGGATGAGATAAAAAGAGGGTGAGAAAATAAGTGAGATATAGGATGTAGGGAACTCTCTATTCCAAGACATACTAAGAGCTAATAGCTCTAAATACAAAAGTTTGAGAATGTTTCAAAACCTAGAATATCCCATCAATCTTCCTTCCCTTTTTATTGATACCTTGTAGATTGAATCCCTCGACTACCCAATTAGTGAGTCATGATTTACTAAAAATTAAATATAAATCATAATACATATTAAATTCATTTTATATTGTACCTTAATGGTTTTTAATTTTCATAATAATTATCTTTAAGATACAAATCATTTTTTTTAAATGATAGAATTAAATTTAAAATTTATTATCTTGAAACTTGAAAATATTAAATGCTCATTGCATCATAAATATATTAGTTTGTTGAGTGCAACAGAATCGTTTGTTGCCTTCAATCTTTTTAAAGTAGGGAAATTGTGAGGATATCCTACTTCGCTCATTTCGGTTGTCTCATTAGGCTTTGTTATGCATATGCGTATACATTTAATAAGAGCCAACACTTTGTCCACTTGGGGGCTGTAGTCTATTTAAACATTAGTAACTGTTACGATTTACTACAAGTGTTTTGCTGTGATTCTAATCTTCTGTAGAGAACAGCTTCTTGTCAAGCTTTCTTAATTACCTTGTATTTTGTTATAACTACTTGATGCTGATACTTCTCAGTTTATATATTTTCTGCATGTACCTCACAGTCTCATCTTATCATAAAGCATTTACAAGAAAACATAATTGCATGCATACACATTCAATGTCTAAGACATGCATGTATGGGCTCCCCTCCCAACTTTGCATCTGTACATGTGGTGGTCATGGAAGTGGTAGCTTGAATGTTCTACAGCATGTTTGTCAGCAAGGCAGGAGCCCAAGTGCCCAAGTGGTTGTCTGTGGACTGCAATTGCTGTTCTTCATGGAAAGCATATACTGTGTTTTTTGGTCAACTAGAACTGTAGACTCTGCTTTGGCTGTCACCTTTGATATGTTCATGTTGTCTTACATCTACCTGGGACCTTTAATTTTTATGGATTTAGATCTTTAGATGCAGGAGCTTTAAATGGCCTCAGGGCGAATCATTTTATAGAATAGTCTATACGCTTACTAACATATTTCCTCCTTGCTAGACTGGAAGCAATAACATTGATGCTTGAAAATTCCTCCAAAAAGATAAGATTGCTGTGAAGCTCAAGTGAATCATCAGGATTCTGTCCTCACTGGACTAGATGATATAGCATGATGACAGCAGATGCATATCACATCGGATGTCTAATGTTCTGCACTTATGTTCTGTATTTTAAGGGGAAGCATCGGCAGGTGGTGCCTGTGCAAGGAAGCCTAGCGTCAAGGTATGTTTGCCTTTCATCTTTTTCAGAGACCAAACAAGAGTATCAAAAGAAGTACTCATTTTGGATGCACAACTCCCGCAGTGGTCTAAATGCTTTCAGGTGGGAAGTATGAATCTCTAGTTTGCTGCAACCAGTTGATTGATGCTGAGCTAAAAACACGTCTTTGAATACTGATTCTACTCTGTGGGATTAAGGATTAGAAGAACAGATGTGTTGAAGCGTTGGAATTGTCCTCCCACCAAACCCGCTCTTCTCCGGTCACGGTGGCTTTTGTATGCCATTGAGGTTTGTTTCTTGCTTTATACATGTAAAATCGACTGTCTTCCTCACTCGAAGAATGCCTGTGGTTGTGTCCTGACTGAATAAAATTAAGTTGGTAATGATAGTAGCAGTAGCAATGTTCCCAAAGAATAGAATTCCTTTGAACAGTATGTATTATGTTCAAGCAGGCTGCTATTCGTCTAATAAATTGTAACATCAATAGCCACAGGGAATTGAAAAGATTTCATTGTCCATTCAGAGTTCTACGATGTTATACACTGTGATGCGATCAGTATTGATGGAGTACGTCTACAAGATTACGGGGAGAAGGAGAAAAATGCTGTGCACTGCGATGTGATCAGTATTGATGGTATACATCTACAGGATAATGGGGGCGAAGGCCTTTCTCTTGAAGGCTCTTGACAGCTTCAGAGAGGCACTGCTTCGCAGGAACGAATGCAACCGCCAAGTCCTTCAGCTTCTGGCTTGCGAACTTGTAGCCCTTCCTCGGTGGATTCACGTCGTCCTTGCACCTGCAACGATGTCCAGAGTCGATCGATCCTCCTGCGATCGGTGGCAGATCAGCTGATGAAGAGATAAGGTATACTTTGAGGGGATGGCGTACTCCGGGAAGAGCTTGGCGAGTATTCGGACGGACGACCGCCCCCCGTTGCAGCGTGCTCTCGGCGCATATGTAGCGCCCCTTGGCACCCCTCGCCTCGACCACCTTTACGTGAGCCTCGGCGGCGTCCCTGACGTCGACGTACCTTGGTGATTGACGATTCGTGATTTACGTGGTTTAATCTACTGTCTAGGTTAAGACATTGGTGATTGACGATGATGATGGTGATGACCTTGGTGCTCTTGCGGTGCCGGAGGTCGCTCCATCACGACTCGTCGAGGCCGCGGTTAGGGTTCATGTAGACAGCACCGACGGAGGAGGTGAGAACTACACGTCGAACTGCAGCGTCGATCACGTTCCTTGTGCCCGTTATCGCCGGCTCGATCACTTGCTCCTGCAGAAAGACGAAGACGAAGAGCTCAAGGTTGGTACATGAGACAAGTATTCGTCATTTCTATCCTGACGAAGCACTCACGGGGTCGTCCGTCACCGGAGAGGCCATGTGGAACACACCATCACACCCATGGATTGCAGCGCGCAAGCTCTGCACATCAAGTAAGTCCGCTTTGGCGAGCACCTGCCGCTCCTTGGCTCCATCAAGAGCCCGCAAGTGGCCATTCTTCGGATCATCTGCAACAACAAGGCATTAAGATCAGAGAAAGCAAAGCTTTCACACGAATCGCACTACAGCAAATACCGACCAGGATCCCTGACGGCGCCGGTGACGCACACGGTCCGGCCGTGGCCAGGGAGGACGGAGACGTCGTCACTCGGCATCCTTTGGTGCAGGGAGATACAGGTGCGAAGAGATCAGCGGAAGCCTCAAAGAGCACGAGGGTGAAATGAGGAGGCTTTGTGCATGCTACTCATAGAGAGAAGGTTGAAAGAATCATCATGCATCTGTACTGGTTTGCAGGAAGCTTCAAGTGTATTTGCACAACGTTTGTTCTTGAAAGAGTCGATTAGCATCCTTTTACACTGTCCAATAATGATCAAACTTGGAAGAATTATACACAAACGTTCATGAAAAGTCAACAAGAGAGGTTATGAAGCATGTAAACAAAGCGCATCAACACATCAAATCACAGATCATGAGGAAGCTCTCCCAGGTTGATCTTTGTCTACTCTGGGTTGACACTCGATGCACAACACTAATTCAAGCAAAGAACAAGTGTTGATGTGTGAATGCCATGTTTGAACCTTCGAATTCTTCATGTGCATGCATGGGCAAGAAAGATGAGTTTTGAAGCACATTAGTTTAATGCAGAACAAGAAACTACATAAAATGACCTTGTATTGCCCTTTGTTTTTTGCATGTATGAATTGATTTGAATAGTGGCAGTGAGATTTTGATGGTAGATAATACCAGTTGGAGCATGAATATAATATATTTCTTTTTGTTGATATCGGATGATAGGGGTCAGTATGCTTGTATTGTACCAATATGATAACTTACCAAAATAGATTCAGAGTGAATTTTAATCCTTGTTTTAAAGTGAAACAATAAATATAGCACATTCTATGGATATTTTCATCCTACATTCTTATCTATAAGTAATTGATTTGTGAATGCAAAAGTTACAAAATTTTCTTCCTAGATATTGATATGTACAAATAGAAGTTTGACCTTTTAGTATTGGCTAGTTGGCAATTGTATTTGGGATGAATCATGTGACAAACATTTGCTGCCTATATCTTATGCTTGTAGCATTAATTCATAGAAACTATGTATAAAACAAAGGGATATAATTACAATAGTATTCAATAAGACATGAAAACTATTAGTAGCAACAAAACAAAAACAACAATTGATATAAAGTTAAAGAGTCTCAATTGATATAATTACATATGCTTTTTACAAGGCCATTATCCACACATGCTATAGTCCTTGTGTTGCCATCTTCTTGTGACTTAGTAGATAAGGTCATATATGCTTTGCATGCTATAGAACTTACCTTGACCACCTGCTGTTTACTGTAGACTTTGACCAATAGGGAAAGAGAATAATTAGTCTTGATGGTTATCCAGCTCACCACACAGTGTCAACTAATTCTTGATGCTTCCATTGGACTGATGGAGTTCATTTGTTGTTGGTCTTTTCATTCAACTATATGTTGTTTTCATATTTTGGTCAGATCAACTCTTGTTTAACATTGTGGAAGCTTTAAAGGTGAAGCTAAATATTGCAACAACACATTTGCAACTTCCATCATCACATCAGAATTCAGAAACATGTGGAATTATCCTATGTTTAAGCAAAAGAAAATATGATGCTTAAGAGAAGAAAATGTGTGGTGAAAGATATGGTTGACCTACAAATGTGTCATATGTTGCATAATAATGCTAGAATTGCTATATTTGTTTAATCACAGAAAAAGAAAAAGAAGAAAAAATAAAACCCATAAAAACCAATTAAGGCCAGGTCTCAAATACTTCACCATGTTTTTGATGTGATCATATGTTTCTAATGAGGTGTTCAATTATTTCTGCTTGTCTAAAGTAGATATTTTGGACTACTTAAGAGTCAGAATACACTTAGATTTCACTAGGCAGATAAACTTGGTGAAATCAACTTGACCAAAAAAAAGACAACAGATAGATCAGCATCAAGAAAAAAATGTTCTATACCTCAGGATCATGTTTTATGCACCAATAAGATGATTTCTTGCATGCTATAAACAACTACATTGAACATGTGCAAGTCCTCCCTAAGGTTCTTCCAAACATACTTTTTATTCAGTCCATCTAATGTAATCTGTGTAGAATTTATTGTAGTGATATCAGTTCAAAGGTTCCCATCAAATCCTAATATCATAGGAAATAATTTTTTTCCCCACATGCCCATAAGGCAATTGGAGAGAAAAAAAAAAAGTGAGAGAAATGAATAAAGAACTAAGTATTAACTTCACCCACATGGCTACAAGTCCATTGGCCATCGTAAAGAGAGAGAGAGAGAGAGACAGCAAATAATAATAATTGTAGACAAAGAGAGGAAATTAAGAAAAAAAACAAAAATAAAGTTGTTTGATGAAGTGATATAGATATCCAACAATATATATATATATATAAATGGTTAAATTCTTAACAAAAATATCTTATTTTCGCTTCTTTCGTATTAGCGTCGTTTTACATTTATTCTTGTGGAGTGTTCTTTATTTTCTAAAAGATGAAATTATCCATGATATCAATATTGTCATTGTTGATGTGCTATTTTATTGTTGCTTTTGCTTTTTGTCCATTATTATTACAGATTTGTTGACGTGCTATGTGCTATTTTCTTGAGGGAGTCAAAGATGTGTGATTGATTGATGAGATAGAAAAAGTCATCGGGTCACGACCAAGCTTGGCGAGCGATTAGAATCTACATTAGGGCCGTTGAGGCGAATGAAAAAGGTTACCTATGCCAAGTATCAATAGGTCATGACTATAACCTTCGAGGCAGGAGATAGTGGACAATCACGATGATGAGGAGGAACAGGAGAGGGAGGGGTGGACACCTAAGGTAATTTTATATTTTAAAAAACATAAAGAAACTTTGCTGAAATAAATAAAAAAAAGTTAATAATGAAAATAAAGAAATTTTTAAGGATTTATCATGTATTTTTATAAATACACGCATGAAGAAGGGAGAAGAGAAGCTTCCGAAGCGATCCCACCAATTGTGGGTTTCCTCGTGGCGACGCACTAACGACCCGTCGGTGGGAAGCCGCCCGCTTCCGTCAAACCCTAATTTGGACCTCCCCCAATTTACGCAGATCTCGATCGAAGCTCCTCCCATGGCGCCTTTGCCGTTGCTCCTTTTCCTTGCTCTCCTCCCGGTCGCCGTCGCCGGCGACGGATGCGCCAAGAATACTACCCTTGCTGGCTTTGAGGCGGACCTCGCCATGGCCCAGCACCAGGTCCGCGGCGTCGTCCGGATCGTCGACGGCTGCTCCTTCTCCGTCCGGCGCTTCGACATGCTCGCCGGCTCCGACCAGGTCAGGTGGTGGGGCGCCGCTGGCGACGACTTCCGGAACCTCTCCCTTGGGTCCCAGATCTCCGACATGCCCCTCAACCGCACCTACCGCAATGAGTCGCTTACTGTTCGGCTGTGGGGCAACGCCACTTGGGACCAGATCACGGTCCTCGCCATCTGGGACGAAGCCAGCGCCTCTGACTTCGGCCATGTCGTCATCCGTAACGCCACCGGCAACGAGACCGAGCCTTCCCTGGCGCCAAGCCCTGGCCTTTCCCCAGCCCCCTCTCCAGCTCCTGATTCTCCGGCTTTGGCCAAGAACAGAAGCAGGATCCGCCGCCCGCCGACCATGTTCGACAACTGCCTGACTTTGTCTCCAATATTTCGACTTCGGTGGTCGCTGTACCCTGAGTCTGATTCCGTCGATTTTGGCCTCGAAGCAACCGTGGGATCGGAGTACTACATGGCCTTTGGGTGGGCGAAGCCTGATTCGTCATCTCCCATGATCGGTTCCGATGTGACTGTCACTGGGTTCACAGAAGAAGGTATTCCCTTTGCTGAAGACTACTTTATTACTGCATACAGCGAGTGTCTTCTTAACAAGGATGGCAAGGTCGAAGGTGTGTGTCCTGATACTATCTATGAGGGATCGGATCCGATTGGACTGGTGAACAACACCGAGTTTCTCTATGGGCACCGCCGAGATGGGGTGGCATTTGTTCGTTACAAGCGCCCGCCGGCGTCTGTTGATGAGAAGTATGATGTGCCAGTGAACAGGACAGAGAACATGACAGTGATTTGGGCGCTTGGTATATTGAGGCCACCTGATTCCCTTAGGCCATACTACCTTCCCCAATATCATGGAAGTTCACAAGGAACGGCTTATGGTTACCTTAGACTCAATGTGTCAGAGCAGGTGGACGACTGCCTCGGGCCACTGGATGCTGAAGATAAGGAGGATCAGGATCTGATCATTGCTGTCGCGAAGACACCTCTCATTGTTACATCAGGGCCAGCTTTGCATTACCCAAACCCTCCAAATCCCTCAAAGGTGCTTTATATTAACAAGAAAGAAGCACCCTCGCTGAGAGTAGAAAGGGGTGTGTCAGTAACCTTCTCGATACAAGCTGGGCATGATGTTGCACTCTACATCACATCCGATGCCATTGGTGGGAATGCAACATTGCGGAATATGACCGAGGTTATCTACGCTGGTGGATCACAGTTCGAGGGTGTGCCAGCTAGCCCAACAGAGTTGACTTGGTCACCTGACAGGAATACACCCGATCAAGTTTACTACCACTCCTTGTTTGAGCAGAAAATGGGTTGGAAAATTCATGTGGTTGATGGAGGTCTTTCGGACATGTACAATAATAGTGTTCTCTTGGATGATCAACAAGCATCCTTTTTCTGGACTTTATCCGAAGATTCAATATCTATTGCAGCTCGAGGTGAGAAAAAAAGTGGATATCTTGCGATTGGATTTGGAAGTGGAATGATAAACAGCTATGCCTATGTTGGTTGGATAGATGATAATGGGAAAGGTCATGTAGACACTTATTGGATTGATGCAAAGGATGCTATGAGTGTGCATCCAACTTCTGAAAACATCTCACACATGAGATGTAGACAAGACAATGGAATCATGACATTTGAGTTTACTCGTCCTTTGTCACCTTCCTGTAGTGGAAAGATAGAATGTAAGAATATCATTGATCCAACTACTCCTCTAAAAGTCATTTGGGCCATGGGTGCCCAGTGGTCAGAAGACGATCTAAGTGAGAGGAATATGCATTCTGTTACAAGCAATAGGCCTGTTAGGGTTCTATTGTTGCGAGGATCGGCAGAGGCAGAGCAGGATCTGCGCCCTGTTCTAGCTGTTCATGGGTTTATGATGTTTGTGGCTTGGGGTATCTTGCTTCCGGGGGGAATATTGGCTGCAAGGTATTTGAAACATGTAAAAGGTGATGGCTGGTACCAGTTACATGTCTACTTGCAGTACTCTGGAATCGCAATTATGCTACTTGGTGTTCTTTTTGCAGCTGCTGAACTCCGTGGTTTTTATTTAAGTTCAGTGCATGTGAAATTTGGTATAACTGCTATACTCTTGGCATGTTCACAGCCAATAAATGCATGTGTACGTCCCAAAAGACCAGCTAATGGAGAAGTTGCCTCTTCAAAACGAATACTTTGGGAATATTTTCATGTTATCATTGGGAGGTCTGCCATTGTAGCTGGAGTTGCTTCTCTATTTAGTGGAATGAAGCATTTGGCACAAAGATATGATAGCGAGAATGTTCAAGAGCTTACTTGGGCATTAGTATTATGGATTTTGGCTTTTGTCCTTTTAGTTATGTACTTGGAGTATATGGAGGTTAAGCGAAGAAGAAAGGACAGGAGTCATCTAAGAGGCAATTGGGTGTTGGGAAATAGTGAGGAAGATGATTCAGTTGATCTGTTGCGTCCTGAAAGTACTGCTACTAAATCAGAGTCTCAGTCATCTGGCATGATGGAAGTGCAACTTGAACCTCTTAGCAGATAAGTTACAAATTTGTTTTACATCAAAACAAATAGATAAGTACTTCAGACTTGGGACTTTTTAATGTATAGAGAAGATGGAGCCATGGTGATTGACTTTGCCTGAGAAGATTCTTTTGGTGTAAAGGTATATTTCTTTATAGCTTTTGGAGCAGGTTAGAACTGATTTATATTTTCTGTGTTACTGCTTTTACATCTGCACCACAAGGCTGGGTCATGTATGTATACTACAGTTTTGTAAGGATACCAGTTCTTGAGCTAATTGGTTTTCATTGGGCATCCTTTCTTCTATGCTTTATCCTGATTATCTAAATAGAAAAAATTCAGGCTAATCAATCAGTTTTTGCATTTTTTGTCCTTATATAATAGGTTAACTTTAATTTCTCAATCCGATGCTAGCCATTTTCAGCTAATATCGAGGAATTTTAATAACTACATTGTATTTGTTAATGTTATTAAGGATACTGCTGTTTGATCAAGGATTTATGTACGTCTACCAGTAGTCAGATCAGTGATTATGGTCGTATAATCTTGTACGGTGATAGAATAGTGTGGATTTTATTTGGGGTAGTGTATTTAACTAAGGTATGAGAAATATATAAAAGTGTATTTATATAAAAATGTATTTAACTAAAGTTATATTTATACAAAAAAATAGAATAAATTGCAATAAATAGGGAACTTCAACTGTAGAAGTGATCACATTTTCGTAATTTTATGGACTGCACATGCCACGTATGTGGTTACACTGAATGTTCAAGTCACTCGGGCCTCTGTGCTAGGTAGATAAATAAATTATATTCACATATGATGGCACCTAAATCTGTTGTATTCATTGTGATGGCACTGGAAGATTTGTAATCTATATATCATGCCCACAACCATATGATGGCACCTGTATGATTCACAATCGATATATTCATTGTGAGATGCTTGTTTTTTCCTTTCTCAGTCTATGAGTGTGATTGATACTAGTCAAGTTTCAACTTCTATTTATAACTCGTAATTGTAATGACTTCTATGTGAGATGCATCAGAAGTCCCATGAAATGTAGTCTTAGTCCCTACACCTTTATTTTGTGTGCTTTAGAAGATGGAATAGAATAGCTATTTCTTGATGAAAGTTTTGCTGACTTATACTGCAGTCATTCAGTTCGGCATACAAAAGCATTTGATTGTACTACATGGCTGTAAACATTACCCAAATTTAATATTGTAGTTTGTTCTGAATTTCTAATACTACAAAGAATTCAGGGCTGGCTGATGAATGATGCTTGCAATTCAAGCAAAATACTGTAGCTGTTGAAGAGAAGTGGTGTTTGGTATGTGGCTTTTCTTGTGTATGTATCAGATTTTTCGAATTACACATCAATTACCATGATATTTTTTCAATATTTGAAGTATGATGCTCTATTAATAGAAAAGATAACTTTTTATCGTCAATCAATAGAATAAATTGGATCTATAAGGAGTTGAGTGCAGTATGCATATTATCAGCTTGGTCAATGATAATTGAATCTCCCACTTATGGCTATATGCTAGAATTCAAGTTCATGTGCTACTTTTTCGTTTTTGCATTATTGTGCTATTGTACTTGCTGTTCTCGAGTTTTGAGGGTTTTGTTGTTTGAATGAAGTACATTAATTTTGGTAAAACTTTGGTACATTTTGTGCGAATGATAGTGCCATCTAAATTCGTTATTTGAATGGTACATTTTGTTGTGTTATTTGAGGCTTCCTCTCGCCAACCATTCGCTAGCTGCATACAAATTTGTTTGGATCGACGTTTGCTGTGGTGTCAGACATCTGCATACAAATTTTTCACTCTGCCTCTTTCCTTCGTGAGTTTCAGATAATAGTAAGAATCATCTTTATTATATAATAATGACGCAATCACTCACACAGATGCTTTTCTTTTTTTTTTCCCAACCACCAAACAGGTCTTACTCAATGTATACAGGGCAATAAAAAAAATATTTTAAGTTTTGTTTTTTTTAAAGGATCAATTTTGTTTTGTTTTATTCACGTAAAACATCTCATATTTTCTTAAAGATGGTCAATCATCTCTATTCCGTCGTCGTCATGTCTTGTTTTGTTCGTACGTCTTTTCTTTCGCTCATGTGCCCTATGCTTATCGTCATCCTCATCGCTTTCGTCTCATCTTCTCTTCTCTCCTTAAGGGTGCAAGCATGAAGCTAGCATTGGAAGCAAAAGATAAGAGGGGCATGGGTATTCGAGGTGGCGCTTCACGCTAATGCCATGGGACGATTAGCCTTGTGATGTGATGAAAATGGTGACAGAGAACGAAAATAGTAAGGAGGGTCTCATGATAGCGAAGGCAGCCACGAATGCCAATGCCATGGGACGATTAGCCTTGTGATGTGACGAAAGTGGTGACGAGAGAACAAAAATAATAAGGAGGGTCTCGTGTATGTCCATGTCTTTTGGTTTTATTTATGCTTTACACAGCATGAAGAGGGTTTATAATAGGCTTGACAGTCCCATTTTGATTGGCTTTTATAGTTTTTCAAGCTTATCATCGTAGGCAGGTTATGTGCAATCGTCACATAGAGGCAAAACTATTTAGAAATAAGTCATTCAAGTAACCATTTTGGGGGGTTTTTTAGCTTCGCAGAGTAGTGTGGAGTGTCAGTCGGCATAGTATTCAGGAGTTTCCTGGGTGGCACATGATTAAATAGGCCTTTGAGATAGTGTTTAGAGTTTGTTCGTTGCCTTGTTTCATAAGTATTATATGAGCACTTATGGGGATTTTTGGTTATAACGGAATATCTTAGACCCTTTATCGCATGATCGTTCAAAACTTACAAAGTCTATATTTGTAATTTGTATTGTATATCAAGTGTATGTTGAAATGATTGCTTATAGAACCCAAGTTAAAAGCATTTTTTCTAATATGTCTTCTCTTTTATATATTCTTAAAGAACCATAAAAGGTTTTGGAAAGACTAACCCTATGTGGACGGGTCGTCAAGAGTCGCGCACGACTTAGACAAAACTAGTTAAGTTTGTGACAGATAATATCAGAGCGAGACAATCACACTTAGAAACGCTTGATATATAAACGTAGGGAACCTAGCGGGGTTGCGTTGAGGGCAACCAGCACATGCAACCGTTTGGAGGAAATTGGCGTTGAAATTTAGGAAAAGAAGTCGCTCAGAAGAGTGGGAATCCAAGATTGGCATTCAGAGGAATGACCAACCCTTCGCACGAGAGCCACCACAAGGAAAAGCAAATTAAGAAGAACGTATACTGCATAAAGGTCAGGATGGCTGAGTTCGAGCTATAGCTCGACATTGACAGCCAAACTTGATGATGCTCAAGGTAGGCAGGATGCTGGACAAAAGATAAGACCGTGCAAGGAGGGATGGATTATTTGGAAACCAAAATAGTTGTGCAAAGTTTACAAAGGTGAGGGGAATTGCTAACTCGAAGAATTTGGTATGCATACAAGGGTTTATATGCAGACAATGGATTGTCCATGGTCATCCTAAGGCGATCAAAACTCAATGCCATAGAGCATTGAAACTTTTTCTTTGACATCGGAAGGATATGTTCGTAGGAGATTGAAGTGTGCAGTAAGTTCACCATATTGCTAGGCCTTGAGCGGCGCAACGAGAGTTGTATTGGTGAAGAGTCACAATCTAGCAAGTGCATTCCTGGGGATGAAATAATGCATAGTTTGTTTAGCAAGGCGGAGTATTCCAAAGGGCTAGTGGTCTCTGAAACTTCTAGAGGGAATGATGCGAAGAGAAAAGTTGCTCTAACGAGGCAAATATCTAGGAGGGATATGTCCCAGTTTTTCAGATGGAGAATTATGTGCAATAGACGTCACATATTGAGGAGCGTACCTCAAGACAACAACTCCATAAAGCTCAACAGATCGAGCGAGCGATGACGAGTCATCGTATGATCTCGCATGAGGTAATACATTGGTTGATGCATTACGATATTAAATGGGGAAGCGGCCCAAGGAAATACTAAATGAAGACATACTTAGAGTCAATGCAGAGATTGAACTCAATGGAGGGCAGAAACATGGAGTGGTAGGTACGAGGGCCACCATCAACTCAATGCAAACTGAGGTGTGGAGCAACTTAGGTAGAACTTACTGAAATGCCCAAGCTGCATGAATAGAGTCGACATAGTAAACAAAACATGAAGTAGAGATACAAAGCTTTTTTTGGACAGAGGTCAAGGACATGAATTCTTGCAAAGGCAAGAGCAGGATCATGTCATTCCATGGGTCTCTTATTCTGATGGAGCAGACTTAATCTACATGGTGTCAAAGTTGAAGGGAGCTTCGAGGCTTATACACCTTATCTCGACAAAGCATTCAATAGAGGAACTAATATAACTTAACTTGCAAAGGCAAAGTTGGGGTCAAAAAGCCTTGACACGGGATAAGAGGATGTAAAAGTATGTACTCTTGAAAAATATAACATAGTGCAGTCATTCGAGTTGCCATAAAGGAAGTGATGTACAACGAAGATTGTGCTAGGGGGCAAAGGCTCAAGATTCAGATAATGCTGTACCAATTTCAGTAGAGTCAATGGACTTTGAGAGCTATTAGGCGATGAACTATCTTAGAGTTGTGCTTCATTCGGGTGTGACCCGAGAGCGAGTGAACCAAGGTCGATTATCAAAGGAGCGAACACAATCAAAGATGGCGGATGCCTTGTGATGTGCTAGCGAAGACCACATATGGAGATATCATAGTCTAAGTTTATCCCACAAAGATCATAATATAGTAAAGATGTCACCAGGAGGTGACGTGGTGTAGTAGATCGTGGTAGAAAAGTTCAAAGCAATGAGACACACACAAGAGAAGTCCTACGAGGGACTTAATAATAAAGAGGTATGATTGAGAGCTATTGAGAGCCCAGTTTGATGAACAATACGACGACAAGAAGGGTTATGAATTCAAAGAGTGAATGTCATGGTACCGTAGAGGTGGGTCTTCCGTGCATACATTAACTTTTATATTGGATGAAAGCCTTGGTCATCCAATATGGGGGCTATGTGTTGGGAAATCGTGGGGGCGACATTACATGCGTAGTGAAAGAATAGAAAACAAAATCCTTAATTCTCAAAGATATGTTCGTCGTCGTGCGAAGTTTGGTATGCAAAAATCCGCGAAATAGAAACCACGTGTGAGATAGATTGTGTTACCTAGGGAGATCGTATATCCCTGAATCTCTATAGATCTCTAGGAGAGGGTAAAGGAGGTCAAGCGCCCACCTCTCTAGCGGTGATCCATATAGTAGGGTTGCATCCTCAAAACTCCAGGCTTGCTCTGAGGTGTGGAGAGGGGGAGGAGAATAGGAGAGGAAGCAAAAAGCTCTGGCCTATAAACTATTGAAACCCTCCTATTTATAGAGGTTCCCTATCAACTTAACCCTAATGGATCCTCCCTTATTGGGTATTGGATCTTAATCCAACTACCCAAGCCTCTTAGATTAGTGGATCTCTATCCAATAATCTCTCATGGGCTTTTATTGGATTTCATTCATAGGATCCAATAATTCAAGAGCTTATTGATATCTTATATCCGAACCTCTACTCATCGCAATGCCTACCATATGTGTGTGACCCTCTTGGCCTAATATTGAGCTGGCCATGAGTCATACCTGTCAGAACTCCTTCTTGTCACGAACAAAGTTCTAAACAGGATGTTTAATGTAATACTTATGTATGTCCATGTCTTTTTGTTTGTTCATGCTTTGCACAGCATGTAGAGGAATGGTCGACGGCTTAATAACCCCATTTTAGTTGGGTTTGGTGGCCTTCTTAGGCTTGTAAATAAAGGTTGTGTCATGTGAACACTTGTGAGAGATATTCGATCTGTAGTAGATCATTTTGACACTTTGTTGTGCAACTATTCAAAACTTGTAAAGTCTGTTTGTAATTTGCATTGTCTATGAAGTGTTTTCTGGAATGTTTGCTTGTAGGTCCCGAGTGAGGTGCTTTCTCTAACCCGTTTTCTCTTTTGTAGGTCCTAAGGGACCATGGAAGGTTTCGGGGAGGCTGACTTTTACGGACGGACACGCAAGGGTGCCGCACGACTTAGGAAAAATCAGCTAAGTCCGTGACAGATGATATCAAAGCGGGACAAGCACTCATAGAAACACTTGACATGCAAAATGTGGGGGATCTAGCGGGACTGCGTTGAGGGTAGTCAGCACACGCGCGATCGTTTGGGGGAAAACGAGCATGGAGATGTAGGGAAAAGGAGTCACTCGGAGGATCGGGCATTTGAGATTGGCATTCGAAGGAATTGCCAACCCTTCGCGCAAGAGGCACCACGAGAACAAGCAAGCTTGGAAGAATGCGTAGCGCACAAAGGTTGGGATGGCTGAGTTTGAGCTACGGCTCGACGTTGACAACTATACTTGATGGTGCTCAAGGCAAGCGAGGCGTTTGGTAAAGGATGAGACCATGCAAGGTGGAATGAGTTGCTTAGTGATCGAAAGAGTTGTGCAAAACTCACAGAAGTGAGGGGAATTGCTAACTTGAAGAATTCGGTACTTATGCATGGGCTTGTATGTGGACGATGGAATGTTCCCAGCCATCCCAAGGCGACCGAAACTCGGCATCGTGGAGCATTGAAACTTTCTTTTCGGCATGTGAAGGATACGTCCGTAGTAAGATGAAGTGTGCAGCGAGTTCCGCATGTTACTAGGCCTTGAGTGGCGCAGCGGGGGCTGTATTGACGTGAAGTCACAATCTACCAAGTGCGTTTGTAGGAGGCAGAACAATGCACAGTTTGTTCAGCAAATCAGAGTAGTCCAAGGAGATGGTGGTCTCCGAAACTTTCAGAGAGAAAGAAGCGAAGAGAGATATTGCTCTAACGGGACAGATATCCAGAAGGGAAAGGTCTCGGTTCTTCAGAGGGAGAATCATGTGCAACAGACCGCACACGTTGAGAAGGAGTACCAAAAAAAAAAAAACAATAACTCCACGAAGCTCAATGGATCGAGCGAGCGGCGAGGAGTCGTTGCATGATCTCACTAGAGAGAATACATTGGTGGATGCATTGTGAGATCAAGTGGGGGAGTGACCCAAAGCAACACAAATGAAGGCAATCTTGGAGTCGATATGGAGATCAGACTCAAGGGATGGCTGACTCGTGGAATGGTGGGCACGAGGGCCACCATCAACTCAATGCAAAAACGAGGAGCGGAGCAACTTGGGTGTAACTTAGCGAAGTACTCAAGCCGCATGAAGTGAGCCGACACAGACGATGGAACGTGGAGCGGAGACACAAAGCTTTCCTTGGACAGAGGTCAAGGACATGAACTCTTGTAGAGGCAAGAGTAGGATCATGTTGTTCCATGGGTCCTTCATTATGATGGAGCGGACTCATCTTGCATGGTGCTAAAGATGAAGGGAGTTTCTAGGCACATGTACTTTATCTCGAAGAAGTATTTGATGGAGGAACTATGGCAGCTCAACTTGCGAAGGCGAAGTTGGGTTCAAAAAGCCTTGGCACAAGGCAAAAGGATGCGGAGGTGGGTACTCTTGAAGAATATGCCATAGTGTTGTCATTCAAGTTGCCATGAAGGAAGCGGTGCGCAGCAAAGATTGTGCTGGCAGGGGCAGAGGCCTAGGATCCTGACAATGATGCACTAATTTCAGCAAAGTCGACGAACTTCGAGAGCTACTAGGCGACAGACTGTCCTAGAGTCATGCTTCATCTAGGTGTGACCCAAGAGTGGGTGGATGAAGGTCGATTGTCGAAGGAGCCAACAAAATCGAAGGTGGAAGAGACCCTGCGATGTATTGGCTGAGGCCACACAAGGAGAGATCACAATTCAAGTTCATCCCACAAGGATCAGAATGCAATGAAGATATCATCAGGAGGCGACATGGTGCAGCGGATCGTGGTGGAACAGTTTGTGGTAATGCGATACACACGATATAGTCCCGTGAGGGACTATCATACGGAGGTATGATCGGGAGCTATTGGGAGCTCCACTTCGGTGAACAACACAACAGCAAGAAGGGCTATGGATTTAAGGAGTGAAGGCCATGGTACCATAGAGGCGGGTCTTCCATACGTGCATCGAATTTTGCATCGGATGAAAGCCTTGGTTATCAGCATATGGGGGTTGTGTTCCATTGAGGAAAAAGTTCGAATGCAAGTACCAGTGAGTCCCATGGGAGGGACTTGATCATGCAGAGGTATGATCGGAGCAGTTGGAGAGTTGGACTGCTCCAAAGCTCATATTCGTTTAAGGGAGCCTGACAAATCAGAGGTTAAGGTCGAGTATGCGAACGTTGCTACCAATGAAGCTAAAGAGAACATAATCGGTGCGAACCCTACAATAGGATGGCGGAGGCCATGCGCAAGAGTTGCAGTCTGTCTTTCCATCGACAAATGGGAATTGCTTGGAGAACACAAAGGTGTTGAAGCAGGGGGTCGAAAGGGGCGAGGAAGCAACGACGAGTCCAAAGAGACTTAGCTACCCAACACAAAGCATCGGTTAGAATGGAGGTGGACTCGAAGGAGTGCCATAAAGGCAGATCTACCGATCGTGAAGAAAAAGGATGCAGATGTGAGGTGACGGATAGTAGGGCCATGAGCATGGCAACGCCATGGTACCGTAGAGGCGGGACTTCCGTGAAGTCATCGATCCCTTGTTCTCATGGAGGGAGAGCACTTGTTCGTGAAAGGGGCTGAGGAGGTGGAGCATGCAGAGGCAAACTCCAAGTACTAGGACAAGGTTGAAGGGCAAGGGCAAGGGCCAAGGAACTTCGTAAGACCGATGTCAATGAGCTTCTCATCAAGATAGCCGAAAGTGAAGAACTTCGGGTCATGCAAGAGTGAACGATTAAGGAACGAAGCAAGCAGTACGTAGTGTTATACCTTTGCTACTCTATGGAGTAGGCGGCAGGGTTGATGAAGAAGACGGTACACTCCTAAAGGCGACCAAAACTATTAAAGACTTAATCCAAATTGGGGTGAAAACTTCATACATTCCAGAAGTTTGATGGCATTGAGAAGGTGAATCACAATAGTTAACTCAATGCAATGAGTGCAAATACTTCGAGTGCTTTAGAAGTGTGAGCAAAGAGCAGGCGAATGTCAGTAACCAGCTCGATGCATGGAGTACAACCCTTGAGGAGGTGGGCTAAGTCAAGTAACCATTACCTTCTCAACTCTTAAGAGAATGGGTGAAACCGAGTACCCCAATTCTCTTATCTATCTAGTAGAGGAGCTCTACACAGGTTCAAATTCCCTTCGAAGATATTAGAAGACAATAGTTATCAAATCCTCACCAATGGTGATTAGTGCTATTGAGAGTAGAGTATGCGCTTCATTTCCCAACAGAATGCCAATCGAAAGCGGAAGTGATGCGAATATACTTGGAAGTGACAACTAAGTGAAAGAAGAGTCGATGAGTAAGTTTTGTGGAGGAATGACCCAAAACTTCAGAAGTTTGCGAGGCGATGCTCGTTAAAGCTCCAACAAGCATCCACCCAGTTCAAACAGCATGAGGCATTTGAGAGACTGACACATAGTAAGGATGGTCTTTTCTTTCATCTAGAGGATTCGCAAGAACCAACAGGGTTCAACACAACTTAGCTAACCCCACACTAGAGTCAGAGTCGTTGGCGAGTTGAAGTAGCATAGTGGATCAAAGATTCGACTACTCAAAAACAACAACGGAGAGCAGTTGGAGCAGAAGATTGAAGACTCAGCAAATGCGAGGAGTTGCAGTGTCGGCAAAGGCTTCGACGAGGATGTCGAAAAAATAAATGAGGGAGAATATCACGGACAAAGTTCTAAACATGATGTTTAATATAATACTTATGTATGTCTGTGTCTTTCTATTTGTTCATACTATGCACAGCATGTAAAGGAACGGTCGAAGGCTTAATAGCCCCATTTTAGTTGGGTTTGGTGGCCTTCTTAGGCTTGTAAATAAAGGTTGTGTCATGTGGACACTTGTGAGAGATTCGGTCTGTAGTGGACCATTTTGACCCTTTATTGTGCAACCGTTCAAAGCTTGTAAAGTTTGTTTGTAATTTATATTGTTTATGAAGTGTTTCCTAGAATGTTTGCTTGTGGGTACCGAGTGAGGTGCTTTCTCTAACCCGTTTTCTCTTTTGTAAGTCCTAAGGGACCATGGGAGGGTGCCGCATGCCTTAGGCAAAACCAGCTAAGTCCGTGATATTCTGGCTCAATGAATTATTATCTCTATAATAATTCACTCGACTCATCGACTGCGGACGTACTAGGTCACTACGTCGCAGTCCCCAAACGATACAAAGGAATCCAATTCATTGGACCTGTCTGTCCTTAGTTACCATGTACCTTTAGTCCCTCATCCATCTAATATTCCAAAGGCTGTATCTCGACCACAGTGCTGTCAGACTCATACGGTTTCTACTCGAGTCTCGCTATAATCGGATTCTTTTGGAGAACACTTTCTCTCTCAATCTGAATGACTCTGGCCAGGGATTTATTTGAACAAGAACAAATGAGACATTCCTTTCATGACACCGAGAGTGGATGATCCTCAATCGACATTCAATAGCCCTCATAAGGTTGACTACCACTCCCGATGACCGGCTGTGTTAGATTTGGGACATCCAAACATATAAGTCTAATATCAAAGAGTGGAGCACTCATACAGGACATCCTTGGTGTTTCAAGTCTAAGGACCAGATACACCACTAGGACTACAGAATCGTTGTCCGACAATGAGGCATCATCAACCATTCAGCATTCCGTAAGCGGATCAATCAATGAACTCATTCCCCAATAAGCACCTGTATTGTATCCCTAGTGTCCCCACACGAGCAGCTTTGAGACCAGCTGCATCCATCATATGGACGGGTATACAATACACCAGTCTGTCTGGTTATCTTGATGTCCCTCTCAAGTAATATATGACTGAGATTATTTAAGATCAACGTTTAAAGACGAACTGGTCTCATTATCGTGATCTCATCACGATCTGATTCCCATTGCATATATCCGATTCCCATTGTGTATATATATATATATATATATATATATATATATATATATATATATATATATATATATATATATATATATATATATATATATATATATGCAACAAGCAATATAAAGTGATAAATGCCAAAATATAATAAGCAAAAAGACTGTGTGTCAAGTCATACGTGCTATCACTCTCGTGATTGGCTTGTAGGACACCTATGACTAGCACTATGTACCACCTAAGGGGAATTCTGAGTGTAAGTACCAGTGAGTTACATGGGGGGGATTGATAGAGCTTATATTCACTTAAGATAGCTCAATAAGTTATAGGACAAAGCCGAGTAAGCAAATATTGCTACTAAAGAAGCTAAGGAGAACAGAACTGACACGAGCCCTGTAACATGATGGTAGAGGCCATGCATAAGAGTTGCAGTATATCTTTCTATTGACCAAAGGGAACTGCTTAGAGAACACAAGGGTGATGAAACAGGTGGTCGAAAGAAGCAAGGAACCGACAAGTCTAGAGGAACTTATCTACCGAAAACCAAGCATCAATTAGAATGGATGTAGACTCGGATGAGTGTCGCAGTACCGTAGAGGCTGATCTACTAATTCCAAAAAAAGGGACGCAGATGTGAGGTGACAGATAGTAGGGCCATATGCATGGCAACGCCATAATATCATATAGGCGAGACTTCTATGGAGTCATCGATCCCTTGCTCTCATAGAGGGAGAGCGCTTGGTCGTAAAAGGGGTCGAGGAGGTAGAGAATGCAGAGGCAAACTCCAAGTTCCGAGATAAGACTGAAGAGCAGAGGCTAGAGAACTTCGTAAGACCGGTGTCAATGGGCTTCTCATCAAAATAGTTAAAAGTGAAAGACTTTAGATCGATGGAGAAGTGTGCTTGACTAAGGAATGAAGAAGGTAATATGCGATGTTGTACCTTTTCTACTCAAAGTAGGTGGCATAAATGATAGAGAAGATGATATAATCTCAGAGGTGACCAAAACTATTTGATACTTACTCCAAGTCAGGGCGAAACTTTACTCTTTTTGGGCAAAACTTTTTTCCATTCCCAAAGTTTGATGGCAATGAGAAAGCAAATTGTAGTAGCTAACTCAACGCAATGAGTGCAAACACTTCAGATGCCTCGGAAGTGTGAGCAAAGAGTAGGCAAAGGTCAGTAACTAGCTCAATGCATGAAGTACAACCCTCGAGAAGGCAAGCGAAGTCAAATAACATCTACCTTCTCAACCCTTAAGAGAATGGGTTATTTTAAGTACTTCAATTCTCTTATTTATCTAGCAGAGGAACTCTGCACGTATTCAAAGACTCTTTAAAGAAAGTGGAAGATAATAATTGTCAAATCCTCACTAATGGTGATTGGTGCCACCAAAAGTAGATTGTTTGCTTCGTTTCCCAACAAAATGTCAATTGAAAGCGAAAGTGATGCGAACCTATTTAAATGTGATAACTACGCAAAAGAGAAATTGATGGAAAATTTTTACGAAGGAAAGACCTCAAAAACTTTGAAAGTCTCTGAAGTGATACTCGCTAAAGCTCCAACAAGCATCCATCCAATTCAAGCGGCATAATACGTTTGAGAGACTAGCACGTAATAATGAAGTTTTTTTTCTTCATTCGAAGGATCCCAAGAACCAATAAGGATTAGCACAACTTAGTTGACCTCACACTAGATTTAGAGTCATTGATGAGTTGAAGCAATATGACGGATCAAAATTCGACTATTCAACAATAGCGATATAAAGTAGTTGGGAGCCAAGAGGCATATTGCAACTGGAGCAAAAGATTGAAGATTAAACAAAGGCAAGGAGACAGCATCAGCGAAGGCTTTGGTGAGAACACCGAAGGAAAATGTGGGGGAGAATATCATGGAAAAAACTATAAATATGGTGTTCGATGTAATGCTCGTGTATATCCATGTCTTTCAATTGTATTCATACTTTGCACAGCATATAAAGGGCTTGTATTAGGCATGATAGACCTTAAACTCTTTGTCTAAGGTCGTCCAAAACTTACGAAGTTTATATTTGTAATTTACAAAGTTTATATTTGTAATTTACATTACCTATCAAGTGTTGAGATTGACTATGTACGTACCAACAGGTAAGAGCACCATACAAATTAAACAAAACCCCGTGACACTACATGATCTTTCTCTCTCTCTCTCTCTCTCTCTCTCTCTCTCACTCAAAGCCATCTTATATAGTATAAGATTTCACAAGAACCAATTGTTGGATAAGCATGAGGTCGTAATTGTAGGTATTACGACTACACAATTGATCACACTTTACACAGAATTTTACTAATAAATACTTTCATTTAATAGTTGGTATATCCTACTCTTTAACCATCAGTTCAAAGACCACTAATGGAATCAATAAAAGCTTGCTAGGGGCTCTGATACGGGCTTTCATTATAAACCGTGCATAGATTGTCGATGATTAGAAATCCATGATTTCAAAAGTTTGAGTGGCATCCTAAATCAGCAATGTGCCACCTAGTAGTCTGCCAAATCTGCAGAGGAATCAAGGACGAGTCAAATCACGAGTTAGTACAACCAAATCATGTCACCAAGTACACACTAAGAGCGTTTTATACCTCATCCGAAGAAAAGAAATCCTTGATCACAACAACAAATTGAGCGTTCTCTGCTTTAGATATCATTAGCCCCAGTCCCTGTCAGTTTACTTCTAAACACAAACCAGACGTTTCCATGGTTCAATGAGATGAACCTGAGCTGGGCAATGATTTCATAGCAATCATTTGTCGACCACCAACTTCACAGTGCCCACCCAGCAACCATTGAGAGGAGAATATCTCAGAGCCATTGGGGACCTGCAAATAATTGTTGACATGTGTTGGCACCTGCACAACTGAAGTTGTGTTCCCTGGTCCATCACACAAAAGGAAGGCAACATGATGCAACATTGTTTCTTCTCTAGAATAAACATTGGCCTCTTTGCTCTCTGGAGTCCATTTACAAACCAAGAAGCACAAACCTCACTTGCAATTTTATTTACACAGGGCTGCTACCTTCACTTCTGCAAGGGATATCCCACCAGCAGTATCAATGGTTTTTTATAGATTATGGTTGGAGAACTCACCTGTCTTCGAGCAGCTAAGGAATGCTCAGCTCATCCACAGCTCTTGACAATTCTAAGTCAATTCCTACCATAAGCTCCTGACCTGTATTGATCTTCTCTTCTCCTTTAGAGTCCGACTTTCCCTTGGCCTCGTCAGCTGCTTCCATGCTCGAGGATGCAGCTGCGATGCACCCCTCGAAACGGAAGCAGCTGATGAGGTGGTCATTTGTCAGTCCAGCAGCCTGCATGAAGGAGTATATGATTGTTGGGCCCACGCTGCGAAAGCCCCTTCGAACCAAGTCTTTACTTATGACATCTGCTTTTGGAGTCTTCACGGGAACTTGACGTAGATAACGGAATTTGCTGACAATGGGTTTGTGGTTCACAAAACTCCAGCAGTATCTCTCGAACGATCCAAACTCATCTACTATCTGTCATGATATATCAGAAGAACGGTAGGTAAGACCAGTGGTGTAGCAACTCAGATCACAAAATATTAATCCTTGCTTGTTTACTTGTCTCAGAAATGATAAGTAAATTACAGTAAAAAGAAATGGAAGAAAGATTGACCTTGAGTATCTGGCGTGCATTCTCAATGATGGCTCTCAGCTTTGGCTCTGACAAAAGGGAGCTAGCAGTGCTTCCAGGCACCACAATCTTCTTCTCATTCAATTTGGAAACTGCAACAGGGTCGAAATCCAAGAAAACTTCCCTGAAAAGGTGCTCCCATAAGTCCTAAGGTAATGATTGGCATATTCTAATTTTTTCAACAGTTCTAACCAGTACCTAAACATGTGCCTTTTGCTGAGGATAACAGGCCACGTAAGTTCAGCTAATGCACCTGATAGTACAAGAAGTTCAAATAATTTCCTGCAGATTTTTTGGTGTACCAGACACCAAGAAAAATCATTATTAGTTCACAAACTGTGCACCAGAAAGTTCTAATCTCTCTAGAAAACTGAGAAAAAAGGTTATTGTTGTATACTTATCATCATGGACAGGAACTCCCCATTCTTCATCATGAAAACAAGCATAACATGGTTCTGTTGTAACACAAAAAAAGAAAAATAAAACTAAGCTTTATTGCATAACAGACTAAAAGAAATAACAAATATATATGGAGAACAAGTTCTATTGATAAATAAAAAGAATGTAAGCAAATCATAAAGTGAAGGCAACAAACAATTCCAACTAAGAAGCAAATAATAAAAAGAAGCAGCCTTGGACAGCAAGGCCGAATCAGATGTTACATTCCAAAAAGAACTTAAAACTTTAAAAATGTGATGGTCTACAACAAAACAGGAATTCACTAATTTTCTTGATGCTATAGATTTTGCAGATACCACACAGATATTTTGAGGCAAATTGTAAGAAGACCTGACAAAATCAAGTATAATATCAAAATGAAAGTCCAACAAACTTAGTTAATGTGCCCCTCCTCTCCTTCCCCCCGATCATCAACTTTGGGTACTAACATTAAATCAGTAAAAAGTTGCACAAAAACCAAAAACTGACTTAGAATGCCACACTGATGATATTAAGATTTGTTCACATAAGACTATAACCGAACAAACTCTTTTGATGTTTACATTAAATAAACCAACTCAACAAACAACCTGCAATGATTTTTATATCACAAAACTAAGGACTTGGAGCTTTGTTCTTTTCTTTTTATAAGACTGGTGGTTCCTAGTGTGGCTCCTGATAAATTATGCAAATGTTCACCATGATGATTAAAATCCTACATAAACTAGGATCCTGATATCAATATCACCAGGTTAAACTTTTGCCTCACCAAGACAAAGATATTAGATCATTCGTTTACCAAATCGATAGAATTAAATGGTAAGTCTTCTCTTCAAACTAAGCCAATATCTTCTTGGGTTTTAGCAGAGCATTCCAAAAAGTGCATTGACAGGATAAAGTGTACACACACACATATATACATATATATACATATACATACATATACATATATATACATATATATACATATATATATATATACACATATCTGTGTGTGTATTAAATTCTGGTTGAATTACTTCAGTTACATAAAGGGTACTGTTTGTTAAATGAATATGGGCTCTGCAACACCAGTTCATACATACTGTTGAGATGATTCCACCTTTTGAACACAAGGAATAAAGCCTCATCATCCCTAAACGCTAGAAGATATTAAATAGCTAACCAGCCAAAAGAATAATTATGAGAATAATAAAAAGAGGACTAAGGAAGAAGTCCGCAAAGACGAGAAACCTATATAAGAAAACCAACTCCAACAAACCATTCTTTTATGCCACTCTAGTTAGATCTTTCCTCTTCTCTTTTTCTTAACTTCCCTTCTGAACTTTCACTTAACAACTGGGTGCCTCAAGAATTTCCAAACACTGTGCTGACACCAAATTCTTCATACAAACAGGAGACATTCTTCTCTTACCCCTACGCTGGGCAACATTGTATTTTATCGCAATACTAAAGTGTTTCCAACCAAAAACTTGCCAGGACCAACACAGTGGAAAGGTTTTCCAAAAACTAAATTAAAAATGTGAAAGACCATAGAATGGAGAAACTGAAAATGTCATAACTTCACTCTTATATGTTAATGGTAAGTATGTAAAAAAGCCCTAAACAAGTGATTCCATCAAAGACCAAACGATTGCTCAACTCCATAAAAGAAAGTAGGACAGCCACTGTCAGGAGTAATCCAAAAGGCAGGGGAAGCAAATAAACTCACCCGTATTGGGTGTTACCCAAGCGCACTTCCTCTTTCCCTGCACCAGATCCAACGGGGGCATCGCTGCATCATCTGAAATATTCTTGTCCACCTTAGTCACAATCTTGCCTGTCCTTGGAACGCTCTGCCTGCGCTTGCTGATTAAGCTCGCCCTACCAATCCTGCCTGTGGAGGCTCGGCTGCAAAAAGAATCAGTGGATGCCTCGGAGGAGCAAGAAGCATTCATCGACAGGTTCGACGGCAACAGCATCTCATGCCTCCTAAGAGCTGAGGAAGCACTTAAGCTAGACCTAAAATGCGGTAGATCCGCAGTAGGACTGGAAGTCTTCTTCTTCTCCTCAGCTGCTGCAACCTCTGCGCCGCCCTCAGTTTTACTCAAAGGCTTCGATGTTGGTTTCTGAGCGGTTGCCACTGACCTGGCCTTGTTCCCTCCGGGGACAAGAACCGGCCTTGCCTCAGGATCGGCCACGTTGAGAGAACGAACCTTGGGAGCTCCCGACATGTCACCAACCTTTTCCACAGATCCAGCAATTTTGCGCCAAAATTGACCAAAACCCCTCACTCACCACAGCATAAACAAATCAAAATTCGAATTTTTCGGCGAGAATCTCAAGGCTTCTCTCCCCTCGCCGAGCAGCACTCCCAAGAACCAAACAGCCGGAGAAATCAAAAGCCTCCAACCCGAACCCAAAAAAGACCGAGAAAGCACTCTAGAAACCCTTTTTTTGATCCAAAACCTCCTTCGGCAGCACGGCCTCCACACCAACCTAGTATTGGCAAAGCAGCCATTCCCAATCTAACCCCCGAAACACTATCAAAACCGATGAAGGTCAAAATTAGTGCACATTGCGGAAACAGACGATAACCAACACCAACACGCGCGCATTCAGCGTCACTTCACAAGAAAACAAACCAGGAGCTTCAGAACCCTCAAATCGCGACCTAAATCCAGAGAAAGTGCTCGGAATCGACTTACCGGAGGGCCAATCGAGGAGAGGAACCCTTGAAGGCGCCGATCCGGAGCCAAACGGGGAACGGAGATGGGAAATGGAAGGGGACACGGAGAATGGGCGTTTCCAAGGAGAGAGAGAGAGAGAGAGAGAAGAGTCTCGCAGAGGAGAGAGAAGACGCCGCTTAGTGTTTTAAAAGGACGGACCGGAAGATACCGGTGGGGAGCCGGTGGACAACCGGATGAAACCGGTGGCTTTGTCCTTTCATCCACTTTTTTATAATGTAAACACCCAAAAGTGCCTCGTACTTGATATTTTTACGGATATTGCCACTACTCCGTGTCTCTGTCCGATATTATGTGGCCAACATATTACATAATAAATTGAAATATTTAATCTTTTCTTTCAAATTTAGAACGCTTTTATTTCTTTTTCCAGTAATATATTCTTTTATATCGCCTACAGAACTATTGTCCAAATTTTATATATATATATATATAAAACACTAAAAGCCTTACATATGTGTGTCATTGGAGTTTATCTCTGTTGATTAACGACATCTAAACTCTAACTAAAATAACTCTCCTTAAAGATAGAAAACATACATGATCGAATTATTATTGAAAGTATTAAAAAAATAAAATATTTTAAATTCAAGTTTTCTTTTCAATGATAAACATAATTACTAGTAACACGAATTTATTGGATGGATGAATATGAAAGATCTAAAAAAGTATATATATATATATATATATATATATATATATATATATATATAATATTAAAATTGGGAGAAGCAAAATATGCTATTCCCAACCGGCTTATTATACTTATAGCAACTTAGGTGCCCTAAATTCAGGAATAAAATAAAAATAAAAATACAATGATTTAAGGTAATTGTTTTTGAAAAATGGTAAACAGTAAAAACTGGGTAAATGGCCCTACCAACATTAGAAGACAAACCTTCTGATTCCTGCATCTAGACTTCAAATCTAAACTTAGCATTCTATCCTACTTTTGTTCCTTTCTAACTTACTGAATGTTTTCAAGGAAAACTCTAAACATGTAAAACATGCAGCAGGCATAATTGTCTACCTAACTCAGGTGTTATATAGACTGCCTTTTAGGAATAGTACGGCTCACTTGCATGTTTAGGTAAGTTGCACGAGTTGGCACCCAGCATGAATGGTAGGCCCCACAACTACAAATTAGAGGAAGAAATTACTATATAAAGATTGCGATATGATCCATGATATTCAAACTCTAGTTGGCAACTATCCCAGTTGTACTCTGGTTAGCATCATAATGTTCTTCGGTAAGAAGCTTGCTCTGAAGGTATTTGATATTATTTATCTACGCGTGTTTATAGTCTGTAAGGTTGGCACTTACCAGGTCCTTGAAACTGCAGCTTCTTGCTTGCGTCGACTCGATATCTCCTTTCTTAGACCAGTCATGTTGTGTTAATTGCTTTAGCTGATTGATATGGCCACTGAACAAGATCTCAAGGGATCATACAAGTACACCTCCAGTTAAACAGGTGGAATGATGAGCAACGCAGCGTAGCCCAGAGAGCCTCCTTAGTGTTAATGCCTTTTGACCCTTTCAGGGAGTTCTGTAACTTTTGTTCTCTGCCGTAGACTGATGAACTTGACTGAGGCACCATCATCATAACTGCGTATGACCACCACGAAGAGAGAGTGTCATCAGTACAACATCTAACAGGAAATTTAGTTTTCTAAACATGCCACAGCAAGACCATTAACATTTTACACACAATCTTACATGGTCTTTTAGCACTGGGCACTACAAAGCTACAATAGATTGAATATGCAAATAAGGTTTTCTCTGGATGAGGATGCTATCTCCACATGATATAAACTTTCATGAACTTTATTAAGTACTACACATCCAGGGTGGTTGCATAAGAAACCTCGTGGCATTTGCATTGTGTCTAATCATTCTAAGTCAACAACATCACAAATTCCAAAGACGATTTATAAAATCCAGTTGGGTGTGGCCTTGAATATGATAGAAAGACTTCTGCACGGGCATGATCGGTTAAGAACTAGATCGGTGACACTGAAATGGCTGTTAAATGTGTCTCAACTGAAGCAACAGTGAGTGCGGCTAGAGAACACTTGGTAGCTAGCCTTTGCAACCTTAATATGAAGATAGTAATGGCTCAACTGGAACAGCATATGGTGAGTTCCAATCTGCATCGAATATCTCTTGCAACTGTCCTACAAGGGCAGGATGGTATGTTCCAAAGCTGACACCTGCTGTCGTGTAGAAGTAATCCCATATAAGATTGCTGGTTCCGATGTGTGCGCGAACATCACTGACAGCATATTTGCCATGGTTGACACGAGTATAACCAGGATACACACTTCCAGTAGCATTTTTCTTTGATAATGCAGCTCCAGTTTTCTCATAACCAGGCACCTTGTAGTACTTGATATTAACTTGACCTCGACAGTGGTTTCGCTTAGAAGATAGGCATAGAACATTAGAGTATAGGAGGGACTTCAGATATTGATCTGTGCTCTCAATAAAGTGTGTCCAATAGGCTACTAGTATGTTGACTGTTGCATGCTTTGAGAAAATGACCTGTTTTCAGATGCTCTTTTAGACAACAATCATGTGAAACGACTTGTTAAGATTATGTGTAATTTAGAATTTAAAGAGAAAATTAACAGAAAGATCACAATAAAAAGATCATTTCTTACCTTATTATCTCCAGATTGTGAGCTATGACCCATCACATAAGATGTAAATATCAAAGATGAACAGTTCATTTATAAACTTATAGCCTAACAGTGAAAAAATGTCGCAGAATTCTCCAATACAAGAGAAGTGAAGCAACAAGTGCATATATATATGTGCAGATTATCTTCCCATTTAATGATGGAACTAGCCCAAATTATTATGATTGATATGCTATGTGGCTTCAAATTACTGTCCCAAACATGGAAATGCATGAAGAGGTATAGGCCAAAGAATAGAAATAATTATCATCATAAAAGTCAACTCGGGTGAAAGCAACACAGGGATTCTCCTCCAAGTAAACAAGAAAGTTGTATCTCTGCTAGATTTTTGAAATTTTTATCTTTCTTCTTTTACCTTATGCAAATCAATATATACCAAAAATAAATCTTAACTTCCAGCACTGTGTCTAGCTGCCGGTTTTGAGTTTCAAAGGACCATGCATGTGATTTTATTTTTTCCCATATCTCATTACGATAAACTAAGCCAAAAAATAACAATTAAGTAATAGAATGCTTGGTGAAAATGATGTTAAGAATTAAAATAATTGCTTGACCATATCAATTCTTCTAATTTATTTAAACCTAATTCCCAGATTTTTCATCAAAATTCAGGCCATAATATCTGAATAAGGAACTAGTATTGCAATGTGCACCAAATTGAGAATCCCTCAACTCCAGTATAGAGTAAATATCAAACCAAGACACTAAATTGCATAATGAAGGCTTGATTATTCACCTCTGATATTGCAGATGAGAGGGAGGGCCAGTAGACAGTTTGTTTTAGATATTGTGATTGACCAAGCCAATCCATGGTACTAATCCTAACAATTCCTCCAAATCGTACAGATTTGATCGTCTCCACCCATCCTTGTTCATCAGCCTGGAACTTACCAAATGAAAGCTGCATGATGTATGTCAACAAAGAAATAAAGAATCAATACAAGATACCAGAAAAAAAATATTTTGTATGTTCTCATCATATGCAAGAGATATAGGAACAACATCTATTATTGGAGATGAGCAAGATGTTTATGGAGGGAAAATTCATACAGTTGTAGAGCTTGTTATATCTTAAGTGAACGGCCCAGAAGCATCTGGTCAATCCCCAAAAAATATCTGGGTTTCACAATCGTTCTCTACTAGTCCCAATATGGTGGCCATGTGGAATCAGATTCAACTGAACCTGCGAACTATGAGTATGCCCAGAATTTCTGGGTTAAACAATCAGAGCCAATTGGAACCAATGGATAGCTTTTATAGAAGGTATATACCCAATCAAATCTTGCAAACTATTACATGAAATAAAATGATTTAATGTAATTTGGATGTTTACAAAAAGACCTCCAAATCCATTAATTTGGTGAGATAAGTTTATTTAAATTATCAACATGAGGGTAAAGGAAGACCAAACAATGATTCGATGGCTCGTAATCTGACTAGTGATATTGTATTTAGTCGAGCTCAATTGCAAGATACTGAATAATTGAAACTACAAATAAACTGATGATAGCACTTTGACTTGTTTTATATTGTTTGAATTAAACTGGATAGTTTTGTTATACAAATCCCTCAGTATCCTCTTGTGACTTCTGTAGAAGGATCATGTTTATGTGACGAGATACAAATATCAATTTCAAAATTCATTAAAAAATCAAGCTTCCTGTATGTGATACATGAAAACTAATACAAACAGCAGTAAAAACAATCCTGATAGAAGCACCCATTGCAACTAAAATTAGAATGCAAGACGAACAAGTACGAACAAAAAATGGGCAGCTAATAAGCTCATTTAGTCCCTGAATATAAGTGCTTGAGAGGTCCAAGCAACAACATACCTTAATATACATAATATTAACTTGTTCCTGTTCTAGACAACTATTGTGTGTAATCCAGCAATTATCATTCCAGAAACAAAGCTTTATGCAAAACAACAAAAAGCATATGCTATGAACAGTAAAACAAATATCCTACTTCTATAAATGACTTTTAATCTCTCAAATCAATTAACAGGTAGGCTGAAACAACTCTTGAAGCACAAACATGACTCCATAAAATGTAAGTGACGAATCTAGGCCCTCAATGTCTCTGGAGATATGATTAAGGCCTTGAAAAAATGGCTACAATTATACTTGCTGATGGCTTTTATTCTGTCAAAATTAAATTAAGAAGGGACTGTGACAAACCTTAAGCAAATATTAGAAGAATAATTTACTGAATGTTGCAGTTCCCAATCTCCTAAACATAAATAAGCCTCACTCAGTGCTAACTTGACAGAAGCAAGGTTCGTCGTGTTAGGTACTAGATCCATCTCGGCAATCTATCAAACTGCTATGTACAGATCAATGTCAGTGTACCGACACATGGTATGCTGGTATGCGCTTGTGTTTCGATGAGAAGGAAAAGGAAGGAGAAGAGGAAGGGCGATGGAGGAACAAAGAAGGAAGAAGAGGAAGCAATGGAGAAGGAAGAAGAAGAAAGCAGAGGTGGGGAAGAAGCAACAGCAGCGTAACTGGGAAGCAACAACAACAGCGGCGAGGCAGCAATGGCAGCAGCTGTAGCAGCAGCAGCATTGTATGCGAGAAGTGGGCTGGCATTCGCGAGCCCTAATTTGTTTTTTTAACGCCAACTTGGACAGGACCCCACCATTTTTATGATTATTATTATTATTATTATTTTAACCAGACCGTCCGAAACAAGGGTGGTCCACGTATTGGCCCACACATGGATCGGTATGTGCTGCTCATACCGTACCGTTTCAGGTGGTACAGCAGTCCTTGGACAGAAGTATAACATAATTCACATAAATATTTGTCTTTTCATGATTATGTACATCACATCTATCTACAAAATCAAGTGTAACATTAGCAAGTAATATGTCACTACTTTCTCTAAAAAAATTATACTCTTCTATGATGCATGCATTCCTTAAAAAGCTGTTGATACCATCTCACTACAATTGCTTAACATGAAACTTTGTGTTTCTTCTAAAGATCATAGACAGGTCATAACGTTAGGTAGCTATATTTTTAGCTGGCTATGCCAGACCCAGGGAATATAGCTACAATGGAATATGCAGTAACAGGAATCTCATTAATGAAGATATCATATGAGAAAACATGGCCACAAGGAGAGTTGATATGCTATAACTGAACACTGAGATAATTGGGAATTCAAATAGGATTTAACCATTAAACATCAGAGCAGCAAAATTCGGAACCCGCAAATCACATCTAGATGGGCCAATGGGAGCCTGAGATGCACAGTTGGGATACTCCTATGACAGGAGAATTATCATATCAGCAAAGCTGCTTCATCAGGACAATATTAAATTATACAAAAAAAATTCATCAAGCAACCATCTTTTTAGTGTGTTTACAGAATATTTACAACTTGAGAAACATGTTACGATGAAGAAGAGCTTAGAAACTTCACCTCTGGTGGTGCAAACGAAAGGTAGCTTGAATGATGTGACGTAGATGAAAAATTGGTTCCTGGAGTCTCAAATGGAATATGGAACATAAAGGGATCTGACAAGGCTGGATAGCCATTCACGTGAGGAATCTCAACAGAAAGAGGAAGTGGTGACCTGTTGATACAAAGAAAATTGGCACAAAACTTCATACACAACCTGAATAATATTTCTTCTGCATGTTCTATTTTCAAAGAAATATCTTACCAGAAGACCTTAAGGAACATAAGAGCGATATTATATATGAAGGCATTCATATGACACATTGTCATTAGGTATTATTTAATCGGAAAAAGCGGCACGTAGAATTTTAAAGTACACTGAAAAACTGTAGTACCCTAAAAAAATGCACATGAATTGCAGGACATGGCACGAGATAGTACACAATTCACCACCCACCAAGGCCTAAAATAATGTTTGAACAATATTACATGTTAAGCAAGTTTGAACCATATACCTGCATCTCTCCTTTTTGCGGATGAAATGTGACCAGCAAGGCATTTTTCTTTTAGCTTGCCATTGTTTATCCCAAACATTCTTTGTGTAGGCTGTTGAATTGAGAGAGGAAAGTGTCCACAGGTTGTTAAAATAGATCTCGAGCCTTCTGGCTATATCAGGACAGCCAACAAGATAAATGCCAACCTCTTTCACCTAGATAAGAGTTTGAATTTTGGAGAGCAAGTTAGTCAAGCAAATATTAATATATTAATTCTGGCTACTGTATCCAAGGAAAGATTATTCATCTTATAGTTAAAGAAATGAAGACGATAACCAAATACCTAATATGAAAGTTCAATACAACAACCAAATTGAAGTTTGCCGAGAAAAATATAACTATGCCACATATTTGATTGCATATAAGAACCTGGGTTAGAGATTTCCAATCATTATTAGCTGATCCAATATACATGTCCTTGCCATCAGATATCCAGACTTTCGCATGGACAATGCCAGATCCCCACCAATCACCAAGCAGCAAGGTCACATTCTGTACGTTCGATCTTCCTGAAGCAAGGTCAGCTGACTCTTGATCAAAGTCCGGAGAAAATCCAGAGTGCTGAATGATCCTAAATGTAAAGCAATGTTATCAAGAATCAATGAAAATCTTCCACAGAACAAGATGGATGACTTTGCCAAGAAATCATTGTTGACAAAGTTTACAGATTGTTCATTAACAGACAGTTGAAAACCATCTTTTAGAAAGTCATACCCCCATCATGCTGTGTGTCCAATATTCCCTAAAAAATTCATTGTTCGTTATGAACCTTCTAACTGCTGTATACCTTTTACACAATCTCCATGGCTTTTAAAATATAAAAACTTAGCCAAGAAGCATTAACAGAGCTGAAGGAACATTCAAGACTGACATAAAATCAGGCTAGCTAATTTGATCATATTTCACCACCGTTAATAGTAGTTCAGGTTGTCAAAGCAAATCTTTTTAGCATTTCAATTATTCCAAATATGCCTAAACTGTTTTTGCATTCTACACTCTTCCACCTTCTAAAATGCACCGAAATACCACATCTAAATCACCAGATTAACTCTTTAACAGGAAAAGAACCAGTTCACATTGGAACGCTAAGATGCTTACCTGAGACTAACGTTCCGATCGGCGGCATCCTCCAAAGACGTGTAAACGGCACGCCCTTCATCCGCTCCGAACTTCTTCATGTCCACCGCCGAGTATCCATAATCCCCTGATTTGGGATTGCCGGGTTGCGCCAGAAGCTGCCAATACTGCGCGATTATATCCAACCTCTCGGTGGCGTTCCCCGCCAGCCACCGCATCACCTCCCCTGCGACGGTCCAAGAGAGATCACCGTTCATGTATCCAACCCTAGATCAAGAAACCAACCAAAGACGGCCCCAATTATGATTAATTAATTAGGGTTGTCACCAGTGGAGAGCACGCCGGGGACGCGGGGGAGGAGGGGCATGTTGGTGGGGATCGACTGGACGAGCCACGCCTTGCATCGAGGAGAAGCGGCGGCGGTGGCGGCGGCGTCGAGGGCGAGAAGAGGCGAGCAGACCGCGAGGATGGAGAGGAGGGTGAAGGGTGATAAGGGCTTCATCGCGGTCTCTCTCTCTCTCTCTCTCTCTCTCTCTCCTTTAACTCCACGTCTAAGACTCATCATATCGCAGAGTGGTCGAGAAATAGGCAACTATCACGGTAGGGATTCATAATTTTAACACGGCTGGATATTATATACGATGCCATATCAGCATATAATTTTATTGCGATCGGCTATATTGATGGGCGAATTTTTGAAGAAAAAAAATCTTACTTCAAAATGGTCATGAATAACACTCTAACTTTGAAATATAAATATATATATATATATATATAATATTTTTAAAATAATTATTCTACCTTTGTTAACTATTGCCCTCGTCTAATTCCTAATCGTTTTGTCACGAACTTAGTTGGAATTACATGTAAGATATACTTATGTTATCGATCTATAAAGGATAACATAGTTGTAATCTCATCTAAGTCCTGAATAACTTATAAAAAAATGAATTGATTAATTTTAAAAATAAGCGATGAATAAATCTTGACATCTCACAAAGAGTACAGTTTTTATAAGTATTTCATCAAACACTTAGTATGTAAGGGAGAAAGGAGAAAACAGGAACTTTAGAAGGGAAATAAATCATCGCAAGTTCGATTGCTCATTAGGTATTAGGTGCATTGGCAAATTCATGTAAATTTTACGTGCAAACTTGTGAGTCAAATCAACTTCCAACATTACCCAAACCCCCATTCAGCCTTGTGACACCCAAGTAGTTCTAGGGTGTTAAGATGACTATTGTTTTACACCACATCGTAGCCTACAGAAAACAGACAATGACACACAAAAACTAAGCCATTCTAGGGTATTTTTGCCCACTTTGGTGAATAATCATTCTGCAGCTCTGTAAATTATTCCTACTCATAGTTTTCAAGCAAAAAACAAATTAAAACATGTTGCCAAATATATATATAGGCAAACAAAAGCAACAAACGATTTATAGACGAAGGTGTTGCGAGATATGCGATAATCGTTTGTGATATTCTCCCCAATTTAAATGGTTGACACCCTCATCAATGCTTACTAATAGGTTTTATAACTACTTTTTCATGCCATGGGGCATCTTCAAACTCCCAACTAGTTTCTATCCAAGGAGGGCTTTTACTACTTTATGAAGTACTTAATCTGTTTTATTTTATTAGATAATTTTATCTTGTGATCCACTAAAATGGTTTCATCTCGCTTTTCGTATAAGGCCCTGGTGAGGGATAGCCAAGTTGGAATACTTGGGAAGCATCTTACATATTTAAGTGATAGGCTTTTAAGTTACTTGCATGAAAAATATTATGAATTTTGAACTATGCTGATAGTTGCAACTTATAGGAAACATTGTCTACCATACTAATAATTGGGAAGGACTTTTCATAATTGTGCACTAATAAAATGGCTTCATCTCGCTTTTTGTATGAGGTCCTAGTGGGGGATAGCCAAGTTGGAATGCTTAGAAAGCATCTTACGAATCTAAGTGATAGCCTTTTAAGTTACTCGGGTGAAAAATATTATGAATTTTAAGCTATGCCGATAGTTGTAACTTATAGGAAACATTGTCTACCATACTAATAATTGGGAATGACTCCTCGTACTTGTGCACTAGTCTCTTATGTACTTTACGTCTAAAGAATTGGAGTGATATTAGTTAAAGCTTCACTAGCACCAAGTCGTCGACTTTAAACTCTTTGTAGTTACCTTCCCAAATCTGCCAACTTTCTCATCTTTTTAGCCACCTTTTTCAAGTAAGCTGAAGCAATATTTGTATTTTGTATCATTCCTTTGCAAAGTGATATACTAAAGGGCTGCTCCCAGCATAACTGATTACTAAGGCATGAGGAGTTGACTGTTGTTGTTCAACAATTATCCTGAAGGGGTTGTTGTTTGATGTAGAGTTCTACTGTAAGTTGTAAGAGAATTAGACTATATCCAATGACTTCACATAATCTTATTGGTTTGCACTCGCATAGTACCGAATATATTTCTTGAGTATATTTATTCCTCCACTTTAGTCTCTATTTTTAACCAATAAAAGACCCTCTCCATAAAAGCTAATATTTGGTGAATACTCGAACATTCTACCAAAAGGAAATCATGACACTCTTAAAATTTCACACCTCAAATTATCCACTTAGACAATTTTATGTCTTATCTTTTTTTAATTAGTTGCATTAAAGTTATTACTTGGGATTACTATACAGTCCATCTTTGATCCTAGAAAAGAAGTTAAAGTGCAGCTAACTTGTTTGGCCTCCACCTTCTAGTTACATGGCATTTACTAGTTTCACTTTCATACTCAATGCATCAATCATGACTTTTGCCCTTTCTAACTTGTACTTCATTATTGTAACAAATTCAGCTAAGAAGTCCTATACTTACTTTGGGTGATTTTTTTTTAATGTTTGGAAGTAACTCAATGTGATATTATTTGTCCTTAGCATAAATCGCATTCTGAGAAGGTAGTTCTGCTATACTCGTAGACAGTAAATCATTGTTGTTATCTCCTTCTCATGCACTCGATACTACTTCTTAGTTTTATTGAGCTTATGACTCTCGTAGGCCATCGGGTGACCCTCCTGTGTAAGTACTCCCCCAGTAACAAAGTCTGAAGTATCTGTATGAACTTTGAAAGGTTTCCTATAGTATGATAATTTGAGTATCATTTCTTCTAACATATTAGACTTTAGATCTTGGAATGTCACTTCATATTTGTCTAACCATTACCAAAGTTATTTTTTCTTCAACAACTTCACCAATAGAGCTGCACGCTTCGAGTACCTAGCTAAAAAGCATTGATAATAGTTGACGAAACCAAGGAAGGATCTTAACTCTAATACCTTCTTTGGTGTTCGCCACTCTGCCATGGCATGCACCTTCATTTTATCCATCTGAATAGATTCTCCATCGATTTAGTGTCCCAATAATAAAATCTTCGTATAGAGAAAGTAACACTTTTCTCTTTTCATGAATAAAGTGTTTACCCTGAGAATCTTGAAAATTATTCGAATGCGTTTGACATGCACCTCAAGTGTTTGGCTATAGATAATGATATCATCCAAGTAGATGATCATAAATTTGTCTAGATACTTCTTGAATAGTTTATTTATGAGAGTGCAAAATATGACATGAGCATTATTTAAGCTGAAAGGCATCACCAAGGACTCAAACGCTCCATACCTGATCACACGGATAGTCTTTGCTTCATTGTCTTGAGCTATATGCACATATCAATACCCTGATCGAAGGTCGAGTTTGGAGAAATACTTTGTCTTGCCCAGTTAGTTAAACAAGTCCATGATGAGCAGAATATGATACTTATTCTTTATCGTCGCCTTGTTTAGAGTCCAATAGTTAAAACATAGTCAGATGCTCTCATCTTATTTCTTTTGAAAGAGATTTGGAGCTTCAAATTGTGCTTTAGAACTACGGATAAAACCACTACTAACCAACTCATTTAGTTGCTTCCTGAGCTCTACCAACTCTAGAAGGGCTATGTGGTATGGTAGTTTACTGGAGGCTTCACTCTTGACTCTAGCAAGATTAGTGATTCATGCCTCTGTATGGTGATAGAGTTTTCGATAACTCGAGTGGCATAGCCACAAAAACTAATTTGCCTTTCTACACCCTCTTCTTTAGTTATAGAATCGATATTTATTATTGGTCCTTAGTTTCTTTTTGAAAAATTAGAATCACATAGGTGTCATCAGCTCCCATCAAACATAAGGAGTTTAAGAACAACATTGGCATCAACTTTGTTATATGTATGAACTTCATTTTGAAGATTACTTGAAAGTTGTATAGCGGCATTGCTATCATGTTTGTGCTTCCACTCTAAATCTCGATTTTGATACGAACCCTCTTTGCCATCTCGGAGATTTGCTTAGCTTCTGAGTTCACAGCCTTCATCTGACTTAGGCTCTTCTCTAGGTTTAACCCAAGTTCCCTTGCTTTCAATTGGTAATGAAATTATGGATAGTGACCATATCTACTATCGCACGGGTTGTTTAAACATATAGCTTGATGTCCACATACATCAGCTTGCTACTACCTACTTTATATTATTTTATCTTCATATTCTCCCCCACTTGACCCTGTAACGTGTTCAACAAATGCATTGCTTCCATTCAGGATCTTTGCGACTCCTCATCGTCATTATTGGATTCTAAACTACTCGAACTAAGGACAATGACTTTGTCCTTATCCGATCTAAGGAGATAAATTGATACTTTGAACACATTTAGTGCTTTCTTTTATGAACACTCTCTCACCATATGTGATCCTCTACATAAGAAGCATCCATCATATTTTTAGGCCTTGCCTTTTGAAGTTGACCCTTTATGGGAACTCTTTTTCTTTTACTTAATTACAGACTTCCTCACTCGAGAATACTTAGATGAGTGATTTTTTGAAGATTGTTTCTTTTGTCATAAATCCTCTAAGGAAACAAAGTCGGTGAGTCTTTCTATAGTTGTAATTTTCCTGACCAAATCTGTAATATTTCTTCGATATAGTTCCTGTTGTGCCCACGAATTAAGGCCATCAAGGAAGATGAATAACTTATCCTTCTCGGACATATCTTATATGTCTACCATCAACACTAAAAATTATTTTATATAGTTTTGAATGAAAGTGTTTTGGTGAAGTTGTCTCGACTTCCTTCTTACAACGAACATAGTATTCACGAGTAGAAATTGAGTTCTCAACTCTCACTTCAAGTCCTCCTAAGTGTTCACTCGACACTGACCTTATTGGATATTTTTTTAATGTGTTTACCATCAAAATTTTACATCTCTGTTCAAATAGATTATTGTTATTGAAACTTTAATTTCTTTAGAATCGAGCCTCATAGCTTGAAAGTATTATTCCATATCGAACAAAAAATTCTCGAACTCCTTTACATCCTTAGCACCCCTATAGCAATGTAGCTTGAGTGCTCTCAAACTTTATGGTGGAGTAACATAGGTGTTGCTCGCTCCCACATTTAGATCCCTCATGAGCAACATGATCTTAGACATGAGTTTTGTTATAACTTCATGTAGATATTATATGGAGTCATTGGTATCTTCCATCAATCAATCTACTTAGGACTCAACCTTATTAATCTATGATTTCACCTTCTCTTATGAGTTCTTTACCATAAGAAGTTATCGTTGGCCTTAGTAGAGTTCATCTGGACTCGCTTCAAGAATATTAATGTGGGTTTCTATAATTATAAGCCTCTCCTTAGTTTTTCTTTTTAATTGGTGCTCTAGATTGTGATTCCTCCGCTCGCAAAGAATATCTAACTTCACACTCATCATTTTTGCTATCGCGCTCCTCTTGAGTAGCTCTAATAACTTGAAAGCGAGTTTGCATTTACAACCCACCTACAATTGCTTGGGATAATGGTATGATTTGTCTCATTTTACTTGATTCACTATGGTGCTTCATCATAGTGGTATTGTAAACTTTTGCTATTTACTCGAATTGCTTGCTCACTCTAATACTATAATATTATAAACTTAGCTGGAATTACCTAAATCATGAGATACACATGCATTGACAATCTCGTTCAGGTCCCAAAGGATATATAAAATAGCAAATTAATTAGTTCTAGAAACAAGCAATGGACAACTCTCAATATCTCACAAAGGGGTAGCTTTACAAGCAATTCAGCAAATACTTTATGTGAAAAAGAAAAAAGAGAGGAAGAGGACTTTAGAAGTCAAACGAACAATCGTAAGTCCACAAATAATTGCTTATCGAGTGTCAGGTGCATTGGCAAGTTCCCATAGGTTTTATGTGCTATGTGTTCAACGCCCAATATTACCCTAAACCCTCATCCAGTCCTGCGACAACCGAGTAATTCTAAGGTGCTGAGATTATTGATATTTTGTACAACACCACAATATGTAGAAAACAAGTCATGACATGCAAAAACTATATCATTTTAGGATAGTTTTGCCCATTCTGATGATTGATCACTTTGTAGCCTTGTAAACTATTCATGCTCAGTTTTCAAGCAAAAACATATAAAATATAGCAAAACACGTTTCAAAGCATATGTACAAGCAAACAAAAGCGACGAACGATACGTAAATGAAAGTATTGTAGGTGTGTGACAATCGTTCATGATAGTCTGGCTATGCCTCTACCCCGTCGACTGCCCCATTCCACTATGAATAATTGCATGTTGCTCGTAGTGTAGCCATGCGAGGAGGCAACCAACAGTGGAGGTCTCGCCCCTGTTGGGCCCTAATAGCTACCTCCCCTCTCATTTCTTCCATTGGACTGGTTATCTACAACCCTCACGCAACGAGGGAGCACAAGGGCCGTCATCACCTCCTTCTTGAGAAACGCAAGAGCAAGGCCAATGAGTTTCACAGAGGTGACGATAGCCCTCACACCTCCTCCTTCCTTGCATGAGGGCTATGGGCAATAAATCCGACATAGCAAAAGGGAGGAGAGACAATTGTTGGGGTTCGACGAGAGCACAAAAGTGACGACGAAAACGGCATAGGATGACGTTTTACGATGGAGGGGTTCTCAAAAATTAAGATGTTTTACAAGAATTCTTAAAATTAATTTTTTTTAAAAAAATTAGCCTTAAATATATTTAATTTTTTACTAATATTTTATAATATCATCATGATTTTTAATCATTCAATGGATATAGTCTAATATATACAAATATAATATTTAAAGAAAATTTATAAAATTAAAAAATTACTTTCCTCTTGCATACAAGAAGTTGTTGTGATGTCCGTATGACACTAATACTAATTAGGTGTGATTTCCATGCAACACTAATACTAATTATTCCATCATCACGTGTATTTTTTCCTCTTCTAATTATAAATTTTGAATCACATCCTCTAAAAAAAATCTTTCTTTCTTCCCTCGTCAAGCAACACTTGCAAAAAGAGTCTCGAATTAATTTTGTGATATCGAATTGATCAAAATTGATCATATTAATTTTATTTTTTTATTTTTACTTATCTCTAAATATCACTTACACTAAATATATAAAAATTCTTTTCATTTTATTCCTACCAAACTAATTTACAATTGAAAATATTTTTTTTCGAAGATTTACGGATGTGAAAATTTTGACTGATCATCATACTTACCTTTTAAAAAAATTTAAAAAAAACTTAAACTTTTTCACCTTTCCAAATAGCACAACACATTATCTTAACATTTTCACATCCCTCAAATAAAAGCATATTACAATCATATATGCGTAATTAGAATGTTGTAAGCGTAGATCATGGAATAAATAATTTGTAGAAAAGTCATTTGATATAACCCGATTGCAAACAAATGTAATTTGATAAATCCAAGTCATAATATGCAGAGACATCCAACGCAGTTGAAAGGTCGGGAAGAGATTATGTACACGATTTCTACAAAAGAAGAGTAAAATCACAAGAATCAAAGGAGGGAGAGAGAGGTTGTTCATATGTAAGGGTTGATGTGGGAAGAGTAGTCTCCGGTGGTGCTCGCCCCTTCCCACCCCATCCATTCCTCCCACAAATCCCGGTTTGGGTCATACATTTCCGTCGTCAACTCATCGGCGCCGACGTCGTCACTCCAGTCCTGCTCCTTGGATCGTCTAAAGCTGTTCATCACCATCTGATACGATCCATGACAAATATGTCCATAAAAAATCCACCTTTTTCTCACGAAGATCCAGTCGATACTGGAAACTAATGGTTACTAAATCCGGATTGGCATCAAACGGTTCTACCAAACAGTGATGACTTACATGATATGCTTCATTAATCTGATGGAACTCTACACTGGAATTGCCACCTTTGCAGACGTCTGGATGGTACTGCATTAAGAAGCACACCTTCCTTCGATCAGCGACATTAGAATTCAAACATCAAAACACAGATAGATTAGATTATTAACTGATGATAATTCTGGAAATACGAACGCATAAATGTTCCCAAAACCTATCGATCGAATCAAAACCGCTTTTTTCAAGCAAATTTCATAAGTAGCATCATCCAAATTCCTCTGTTTTCCGAATAAGCCGAAGAAAAGGCACGACTTTGGCCAATCGGATCACAGCAATCGACGGGGTAAACGAAATTTCTAAGGAGAGAAAGGAGGCACCTGAAGAGCGAGGCGCCTGAAGGCCTTCTTCACCTCTTGCTCCGACGCCCCGGGTTGGATCTTCAGCGTCCGGTACTGTTCCATCAGATTCTTGGTGGCGGCACACCTCACGTTGCCGCCACTCCTCTTCGTCTTCAACACCGGCCTCTTACCGGCGCAAAAACCAACCCCCGACGGCGCACCCATCGATGCCATTATCTCACGCAAAAGTTCTCAAGAGCGTCTTTCCTCTCCGCAACAACGGGAAGCGATACGAGGAATGCGTCGCTACCGGTCTTAATATACGGAGAGACGGGAGGACAACACGTCCTCGTCCGTCGTCCTTTATCTCTCGTACGCGACACTCCCCCTGGTTTACTCAGAAGCGCACCCCTGACACGAAGTGTGGGTCCCATCCGAACGATGTAACAGATTGGTTGCGTCTGCTGGGTTCGACCTTTGACAGTAGCCACGTCAGATTTTAGAGGATCATCCCTCCTCCGCCTTTTTGGACCGCCGTACGATTTGGCGGATGTGGTCAACTTTGGCACACGTGTGCGGTGGATCCCATTTTGGTTTCTCCCGGTCTCCGTTATACTTGGATAAAATAGGATAAGGGTAGAGAGCATGGAAATGGATAACCGATAAATTTGTACAGTGGCGTTTATTTTTCTTTGACTTGATCAGTGTTACTTTTCGGATGAAATAGAATCATATGAATTAGGGAATGTTTGTAGTGATCGAACCTTTCTTTTTTTCTAAACAATGATTTTTTTTTTTTGTAAATAAAAGATTTACCAATATAGGTTAGTCATTTCCTTGTTGGGTAAGTCTTAAGTAGGAAATGGATACGCAGTGGATATCTATTTCCTTATTCGTGTGGTTGGATATGCTACTGATAAGATTAATTAATCAATTATTTATTAATGTTCAAATTTTAATGATTGGTTTCCTCCTTTAGGATACGATGGCATTAAATTAAATGCAATGCGTGACGGTGCAGCCATTTTTTGATAATTTTATATAATTATTCTCGTGAATTAATTTTCATGAGTAATGTCTTTCTTTGCTCACCGCATCGGATGTTGTCTTAATATCCTCTTTCTCTTTCGACATCTTCCTTGAGTGGCCTCTTTCTATTAAGTATTTGATTTTATCTCGTCTCAACTTTGATAAGTTCATGACTCTTGTTTGTACTCATCGAAACTATTGTTATTTTGTATGATACTAATAACATCTTTATGATATTGATCATTCGAATGTTTAGAGATTACGAGTATATGGTCCTTTTAGACTCATATAAATTCTTAATACATATCTTTCGGCTTCGAGCTACGACTAAAGGGATTCTTCATATTGTAATCAATATAACAATTCCTCGACTCGACGAGTGAAGTAATATTCTCGTATTGGATGTGGAGGGTGTGTCCATCCATCATCCTCTTCTCTTATCATTCATCCTCAACTCGTTGCCAATTAAACATGATCAAAAGGATAAAAAATTGATACTATAAATATTGGGCCTTATAGTACTAAATTCTTATGAGCCTTAATTATCATCATGCTCATCCATTTGGCCAACACGAGTTGCATGATCCCCCTTATCATTATATAGTCTACAATGAAAGTGATACTCTACTTTAAAACTCAAGCTCAACATTAGGGGGTCTTTTGTAGATATGAGATAATAAACTACCTAGTTATCATATTATCATCTTGTCTTATTGAGTAAATAATAACCATAGAGCCCTATGTCACTCGATTAGCTAAGGATGGGCCAAGATGATTAACCCTCGATGGTGGTAGAGGGGTTGATCCATTTTCCCCTACATTTAGCATCAATGCTCCCTTCTTCCGTAGGCACTAACTAACTATCCTTTCTCCTCGATGAGAGGGGCTTGGTGGATATATTTTTATAGCAGGTGATGGTCTCGACTACAAGGGTTTAGGGAGTTTTCTCTAGGGTTTTACTAATCTTGTCAATCATCTTAAAGTATGTCATTGAAAAATATAACAAGAAGACAATGTGTATATTAAAAAAAAAGAAAAAAATAAAAAAAAATAAAGGATAGAAGTCTCATTCTTGACCTAACTACAGTAAGTTGAAGCTCACTGATCTCAATGATGATGATCGAGTTGGATAAAAATTTTAGGTAAGCTAAATTTTATTGGCATTAGCAAACTTTTGGTGGCCTATAAGATTTTTATAAAAAAATCATTATGTATAGCCCTTATTAAAGCTCGAGGTCAATAAATCTTATATTCAAAGTTTAAATGCATGTGAGAAATTGCGAAAGGCTTAAGACCTACTTTTGTATGAGTCGATCAATCAAGTATCATTTGGTTTCATCGTTTGACTCTGTACCCCCAATAAATTTTATTGATAGTTGACTTGGTGCATATTGATCAATCAAAGAAGACCGAACAAGCAATCCCCTTTAGGCTAGATGATTTGACTAATATGTAATATTAAAGTTCTTGATTATCTAAAGAATAAATCATTTCTTAACATGATTAGATTTAGTCATAAAATAAGAATTATTTCATAATATATTCAAAATTTGATCTAAAATAATTATCGTCAATAAAACATTTTGCCAAGAAAAAACATTTTGCGTATCTTAATATGATGATCAAACTTGGTGATAAAACATTTTCTACATTTTGTTATGACCAATTCTAACATAGAGCATCTACTAATCCTCTCAAGTCAAAATAATGCCAAGAAAAAATTATGGAATTTGATTAGACAAAAGTGTCCATCAATAAAGATATTATGTCCTAACATTCTCCTTCTAACAAAAACACATAAAGAGGGGATATATGACAAGAAGAATATGACATGTGGATGATCAAATGTCATGTTATCACCAACCAAAACACTTAATCAGCTTGATGTGTTTATCGAACACCTCATGCAATCAACACATGTCATAGCTGCTCTTTGTATCCGAGTAATGCTCAATAACTCTGCATGGCTTCTCTTACAAATTAATTCATGTTGAGCATCGCCTTTGAGCCTTTTTGCAACCCTAATACGAGGCTTAGCCTGTGGTTTATTGGAGCCTAATGATTGTGACCCTCTTGCGACCTCCCTCGTGGCCTTTTATGACCCAATAATGACGGACACAATGGTCGAATGGTCAGTTCAAGCATATTTATCCCCAATTGAAATAATTCATATCCAAATAGGTCATTTAGGATGATTCATCACCAATTTTCATATAAAGTTTGATATCGATTTAGTTTGGTACTATCTAAAATTTGATTCAGTTTAAGTCGATAGGACCAATTCAACTAAAATTCAAACCAAATAAAAGATTGTCATAGGATTGACACCTTATTATTTTTTATATAATTAATAAAATTTAAGATATTTATTGATGTTATTATTAATTATTTGAATGAGATTAATGAAATTCCAATATGATGAAATGTGAGTCAATTACATTGCTATGCTGTGTGTAAGAAGGAATTTCGTGCGTGACCATTTTCCAAGGATCAACAAGATATTTAAATAACTCTACGTTACAATTAATATTTGATAAATATTTTTTTAAATCACATTTTGCCTAAATATTACATTGCAAATGTTCAAATATTTATGCCACCTCAAGATAATATTATCATTTCAACATTTGTAGGATGTTAATATAATTTTTTTAAAATTTAAAATACCCTATGATACTATCTAAAATTATAATATTATCAACAAGATATATATATATATATATATATATATATATATATATATATATATATATATATATATATATATATATATATATATATATAGAGAGAGAGAGAGAGAGAGAGAGAGAGGGGGGGGAGGGTCATACGAAATTTTTTGTAATATTACATTTATTTTATTTTTATTAATTAAAAATATTTGTATTTATTTTTTGAATAAATATTAAAATATTAAAAGGATAAATTTATTATATAATATTTTATAGACTTTTAAAATATAATTTTATCAAACAATGCTTATATTTAAAATATAAATTTTATATATTATTTATTAAATATTTAAATATTTCATGACTATACATTCATTCAAATTATTTTCTTTAAATACATATTAAAAATTCAAATACATTCCGAACCACAACTAACAGCATGAAAGGTAAATTATTAGCACGTCCGAAAGCATGAGAGTGCATCAGGCAAGTGCTGCTGTCAACGAATTGGATCACGACAGCCACAACTCTGACAAGGTACCGCCGAATACCCATCATCGAATCAGCGTTTCGATGGATCACGCAAATCACGAGGCAACGCTTTCAGCATAGAAGGCGCTGCAGGAGGTCATCGACCGGTCCCGCCAGTCGAGCAGCACCGTGGTGGCGGCATAGTGAGTGATCGCCCCGACGAGCACCAGAACGTGGAAGATCTGATGGCTGTGTCCGACGAGATCGAACTCCCCCGGCCACCACCTCTCGGGAATCCTGCTCACGTACACGCCGGCCCCCGAGGCGTAGGCGATGGCCATGGCCAGCTCCAGCCCCAGCACGACGTGGGCCTCCCGATGCTCCCAGTGCAGCCACAAGGCGTGCACGGCGGGTACGACCCCCGAGAAGCCCATGGCGAGGAATAGGGCGGCGCGGAAGGCGCGGAAGCGGGGGGCGCAGAGGGCGGGGGCGAGCAACGTGAAGATGGCGAGGAAGCCGAGGGTGGCGATGATGGAGAGGTAGGCGATGCGGGCGGCGGGGTGGCAAAGGAAGACGTAGTAGATGGGCGGGACGAAGGAGGTGACGATCATGAGCGAGATGCCGGCGTAGTCGAGCCGCCAGAAGAAGAGGTTGAGGCGGCGGGAGTGGCAGGCGAGGAGGTGGGAGACGGCGCTGATGGAGAGGCAGCCCATGGAGCCGAGCAAGAAGACAAGCGTCGGCCATCTCGGCACCACGACGTCACCGGAGGAGGTTGATCTGTTCCATGATGATAGCGTCGCGGAAGATTCCTGATGAGTAAGATCAAAGCCGTTCATATTAGTCCTTGATGCATGTGACATCATAATCTTGTGCAAGCAAACAAATTCCAAATTTTAGCTCACGCCCTTCCCCCAGATGGTGTGGAGAGCCCGTTGTGGGGAAGCATCCTGTTTCCTGTCTCAGGTGAAACAGCTAAGCAACATCACTAAAATGGGACGTGCGGGGGCCCCCGCCAATAAACAACCAACGTGCATGACTCCACCTATGGTCGGGGCACAAAAGATAGGCCGAAACAGGGTAAAACTCAGGGTATCTTACTGCACACAGCATGAATCTGCTCTCCACTGTACTATATAAATAAAGAAGGTACTTAAATTTCATTAAATAGTATTTCCTTCGCATTGGGTCACATTGCCTGCCTTATGCGATGAAGGTCCATTTCAATAAGCCACACCAGACACATCCAATTTAATCACCTTAATCATCTATATATTTAAAGTTGCTTATCTGTAGATTCTGCAGCGTGGTCGGTCAGTTGGCTTATCCCACACCCCATCACCTATCCAGCTAAATTCCAACCAAACGAAGGCACTACGATAGGGTGAGTACTCGGAAAGCGTACTTTGCTTTTGTACGAGGTGATTCTAAGATCTTAGACGGCATTTAAAATTCGAAAACGAGACGACCGAGAAATGAAATTTCATTTTGAATGAATTTGAATTACTTACTGACAGAATATTCCCCGACGCGTTCCACGATCGAACCATCCAACTGCAAAGACGTTTTTTTATTATTAATATACATTCCGAGGGAAAAAAAGGGGATGAAAATGGAATTACGAAAATACCCACGCGGGGAGCCCCGGAACTACCGCGCTGGTGACCTCCTCGATCGCCTCCATCGACCCCGCCACCGTTATGGCGAGGAAGAGGAGGAAGCCGCCCAAATGCCTGGCGAGGAGAAAGGGAAAAAGGGGGTCATTGGCCTTATGACGGCGTGGTGAGGGATCGTTCTGATATACGGCGGTACTTACGTCCACACGTTGAGCGTCTCGTTGTGCCAGGCGAAGGCGCTGAGGAGGGCATCGCGGATCGGCCACTCGGAGCGGTAGTGGTCCAGGATGAACTCGTTGTCCTTGAGGTAATCCGGCAGCTCGTCGTACCGCACGAGAGAGGGGCGGCCACGGGCTCCGGGCCGCTTCCCCTCCGCTGGAGCCGGCGACTCGGCGTTGCGCCTCCCCATCCGACGCCTCCTCGGTTCCGGTACGGACGCCTCCATCGCCTCGTCTCTTCGATCGTCCGAGATCCGAACCAATCGCTTGGCTCTCTCTCGCTCCCTCCCTTCCTCCGTGAAATGGACTCGGGTGCGGAGAGGGCGAGGGGTGGAAAAGCACGGACGCGAGAAAGTAGAAAGAAAGGTAGGTGAAGAATGTATCAGACGTGTCCGGACACGTGGAGGGAGCGCAACTGGGTTTGTAAGGAAATGGGCTGTCCAAGCAGCCTTGGAGGCGATCGATAACGGGGGTTCATCCCATCAATTGCGTGTCTACATAAAAATACGTTTTTTCTCCTAAAACAAAAAAAAAGAAGGCGTTATTTTCGAAAAGAGGTATAGAAATCATCCTTTATTCAAAAAACAACAATAAATCGGGGGGCTATTCAATTTAAATTTTATGCACATTATACCATTTAATGCTTCGTAATAATTGATACACAATTGTTGTTGTAAACAACCCGGAAGCCGTGGCCTCGGGGCCGACACGATTCGGTTCGGATCCGGACGACGGGGATCTCCCGGGGGCATCCCTCGAGCCCGCGGGGTCGGTCTGGTGCGATGGTCCGATCGAGACGGGGTCGTCGTTTCCTCCGGGCAAGAACTCCTCGTCCGCGCGTCCGGCGGGGACCCTCGGCTTTGCACCTACACAAAGGTCGGGTTGGGGTGCTCGGCCCGACCCCTCTGACGATCAAGTTAGCAGATGTGGAGGGGGTTTCAGGAGAAGAAGTGTTTTTGGTATCTCCCCCCCCCCTCTGATGAACGAGATGATATTTATAGAGAAGATTATTGTTGTTTGATGTGCCCACCAGTAGAAGGCAGGCTGGTAGCGTCTGACATGGGCGCTAGCATGGCGTGAAGAACCGAGCCTGAGTAGGCATTAATGCGCCTCGGCCGGTGTTCCGGTTCGATTGACCGAGTGCAGTCGCACCGATCGAGGCATGAGGCGTCGGCTGACGTCAACCGAGTCTTATCATAATTACTATCCTTATCATATTTTCCCCTGGAAAGAAGCTATGCGTCGGTCGTTGTAACGGGAGTCCGAGGCATGGCTTTAGCTTTCAAACGAGCTGGCCGCGCAGGCGCGGTCTCGGGGAGCATGGAACCGAGGAGCCGAGGAGCACGACGAAGGCGGGCTAGCCGCGCGGGTGTGATCTCGGGAAGCATGGAGCCGAGGAGCCGAGGAGCACGACGCAAGCGGGCTAGCCACGCAGGTGTGTCTCGGGAACATGGAGCCGAGGAGCACGACGAAGGCGAGCTGGCCACGCAGGCGTGTCTCGGGAAGCATGGAGCCGAGGAGCCGAGTAGCCGAGGAACATGACGCAGGCAGGCAGACCGCACAGGTGTGGTCTCGGGGGCATGGAGCTGAGGAGCACAGCGCAGGCGGGCTGCAAGCGTGTCTCGGGTCAAGGGGCCGAGGAGCCGAGGAGCACAACGCAGGCGGCCTGGCCGCACAGGTGTGTCCCAGGGAGCATGGAGCCGAGGAGCACGACGCAGGCGAGCTGGCCGCACAAGTGTGTCTCGGGAACATGGAGCCGAGGAGCACGACGCAAGCGGGCAGACCGCGCAAGTGTGGTCTCGGGCATCATGCGGCCGAGGAGCACGACGTAGGCGGACAGTTCGCGCAGGCGTGGTCTCGGGCTAAGAGGCCGCCCTGAGGGGGGCTCGGCAGTCTACGGCCGAGGGATGAGGTTCGGACGGGAAGGCCGCCCTGAGGGGAGCTCGGCAGTCTACGATCGAGGGATATGGCAAAGGCCGAGGGACTCGACTCAGGCGGGCAGGCCGTGCTGAGGTGGACTCGGGCAATCTATGGCCGAGGGGCGTGGCTCGGGCCGAGAGACACGACTCAGGCGGGCAAGCCGCCCTGAGGTGGGCTCGGGCAATCTATGGCCGAGGGGCGTGACTCGGGCCGAGAGACACGACTCAGGTGGGCAAGCTGCGCTAAGGTGGACTCGGGCAGTCTATGGCCGAGGGACGTGGCTCGGGCCGTGGGTCACCCTGAGGGGGGCTTGGCAATCTACAGCCGAGGGACACGACTCAGGCGGGCAGGCCGCGCTGAGGTGGACTCGGCAAGGACACGGCTCAAGCCGAGGAACACGGCTCAGGCGGGCAGGCCACGCTGAGGTAGACTCGGGTAGTCTACGGTCGAGCCATGCAGATTCAGAAGGATTTAGGCCGGGGCTAACCTTGAGCCGAGAGGGGGTCAGGCAGATACTGAACCTTCGCTCGGAAGAGACTGAGGCAGGGCTTAGATTTCTTTTCATGAGGACTACATCGGGTAGCCATCGCGGGTGGTTGACCCCTTCTATGGAGCCCAATGCCGAAAGTCGTCCCTTCTCCTTACGGTCGCCTAGGCCTCCGCCGCGATGTACTGGTTAGCCCACTGGAGCATCTCTGGCACCGTAGTGGGAGGTCGCTCCGCGAGGGACTAGAGGAATTTGGAAGGTCGTAGGCCTATCATAAACGCCTGCACTAACAAAGAGGGGTGAGTGTTCGACAAACCCCGGATTTGCATGGCAAAGCGATCCACAAAATGTGAGAGGAGCTCGTCCTCCCTTTGTTTGAGTCCGAGGAGTAGTGCCGCGGAGGGCTTTGGCCGTGCATAGGCTACGAAGTGGAGCTCGAAGTCATTGGTGAGCTGGCCGAAGGAAGCAATCGTTCTGGTCTTCAAGCCACCATACCACGCGTGGGCCGGCCCTCTTAGAGTGGCAGGAAACGCTTTGCACATCAAGGCATCAGAGGTTCCGTATAGCGCCATTTGGCCGCGAAACGTGGCTACGTGGTCCGTTGGGTCGATGGAGCCATCGTAAGCGTCTAGAGAGGGGAGCTGGAAGTCCGGGGGGACTGTCAGTTCCCGTATCTCGGGCATGAAGGGAGACCCTTGGTGTGCGCCCTCCCCGAGCTCTCCCTTGGACCTGTGAACCTCTTTGTGCACCTCGTCGAGTCGCTAGCTGACGAAGCGCAACTGAGCCCGCAGGGAGTCCGAAGAGAGTGCCTCGGGTTCCGGGCGGTCGCTCGGGTTTGCCATCACTGGATCCCCGAGTGGGGCTGGTCGGGGGCTCGGGAAATGTCATGTGGGCCCGAACGGGCGCCTTGCGTTATCGCAGTGGTTCGATCGCAGGCGGGTGCGCTAGATGGGAAACGAGCAGGATAATGGTTTGCACCATTTCCATCAGAGCTCGGACTTGACGGGCGAGGTCCTGAAAGGCCTCGGATGACATGGGCGTTGAGTCGGTTGGGGCATCGTAGGGCGACGACAGGCCCGGGTCGTTGAATATCCGTCAATAACGCTCTGTGGTCATGGCGAGGTGTTCATCACAATGGCCTCCATGCGGGGGATGTTCCCCCGAGGCTTCAGTCGGGTGTGACCTCTCAGCCGTGGGCTCATCTAAGCCGCTCGGGTGATCACCTGACATTTCGGGCCCTCCTTCTAGCGCCAATCTGTTGTTGTAAACAACCTGGGAGCCGTGGCCTCGGGGCCGACGTAGCTCGATTCGGGTCCGAACGACGGAGATCTCCCAGGGGCATCCCTCGAGCCCGTGGGGTCGGTCTAGTGCGATGGTCCGATCGGGACGGGGTCGCCGTTTCCTCCGGGCAAGAACTCCTCGTCCGTGCGTCCGACAGGGACCCTCGGCTTCGCACCCGCACAAAGGTCGGGTCGGAGTGCTCGGCCCGACCCCTCCGACGATCAAGTTAGCAGATGTGGAGGGAGTTTAAGGAGAAGAAGTGTTTTTGGTATCTTTTTCCCCCCCTCCCCCCTCTGATGAACGAGCGGGTATTTATAGAGAAGCTTACTGTTGTTTGATGTGCCCGCTTGCAGGAGATAGGCTGGTAGCGTCTGACATGGGCGTTGGCGTAGCATGAAGAACCGAGCCTGAGTAGGCATTAATGCGCCTCGGTCGATGTTCCGGTTCGGTTGACCGAGTGCAATCACGTCGATCGAGGCGTGAGGCGTCGGCTGACGTCAGCCGAGTTTTATCATAATTACTATCCTCATCAACAATCATTTATCGTGTGATCCATAAAATTAATAATTTTATAAAATATTAAGATTATTCTTGATATTAAAAATTAGTATTATTAGCATCGTAAGGATCAGATCGTATTATTAGTATTATTAAAAATTAGTATTATGAGACTCGTAAGGATCAGATTGTGTTGCTTATGATTATAATTTCCTATAACAATATATTTTTATTTTCATAAATATGAGATATAAATGCTAACTCAGCTACAATTAGATGAATATTTTTATTTTCTAAGTATATATATATATAATTTTATTTTTTTTTCAAGATGTCAAAGAACACATGAAGATGCCATCATCGTAGCATCGTAATATTTATGTGATTATAAGAAATGATATGGCAATGCTGATACATCGACAGGTACTCCAGCATATCAGAATCAGAGCACACCATGAGCTGCTCATAAGGTCATTACTCTGGTGACAACAGAATACCACGAAGGTTGTCATGGATTCAAAACAACAAAAGCAATGTGTCAATGCTGCACAATCCAGACATCAATTCCCTTTCTAAAGTTGACAATCGATGTCTTGTAAACAATATTGTACTGATATGAATGATGGGGCAATGTTAACAATGATCTTCAACTAATGACTGAAGACTGTAAATTTCTAATGAACAGAGAAACAGAAACTAAGACAGTAATCATCTAAGGATTACATGTTCAAAAAATCAAGTACACCCTTATAACAGGTAACACATCAAATCAAATACACATTTATCATCGGTAAACCACAACCCACAAATCGTATAATTTGCTGCAGGAAACCAAACATGCAATGCCCCCATATCATATAGTGTTTATGAATTGTCATGAATTGATCATTAATCCCAGAGGCATTGCTTTTCTAGATGCTCGAGACCACTTGCTGGTCAAAAGAATTTCAATTTCCCCTTGTGCAATGAAGATTTGGCCTGGCAAAGAGCTTTCTCAGCTCCTGACATTCCTGAGCATGAACCTGTGGCTCCCAATGTAACTGCAAAGTACAAATAGATGGTGCATAGGAATGCCAATAGAGCTAGCATCATCAAGAGAAACCTGTGCCGCTCATAAATAGTGGACCAACTACCAGGCTCATTGAAGCCCGACTGCTGCTTCTTGGACGGGGATGCCAGGAAAACTGTGTTCTGTGATCTCCTATGAGGAGATGATAGTGAATCAAGAACCATCTGTCAAGAAGGTCTAAGCTGCCTAAAGTCCTGCATCAGAGAAAGAAGGTAGTCACTAATAAGTCATGATAGGGAGTCAATACAGATATATAAAACATGAAAAATATCCAGCCATGGCATCAGCACTTAAGAATAGCTTGCAAGGAACAACAATGTGTGTGTGTGTATGCAATTTGCATTCGTATATTTTGACAGTGTTTAAACCTGATGCTCTCCAACTATCAGAAAAGAAGGATTTCATCAGAACATTCTAGGCATTGCCTGTGGAATTATATGACAAAACATCTAGGTATGATTGCAACTAACGAGCTTTTTCTTTCAAATTTAGAAATAGTTCATGCTTGTCATATGCAAATTGACTACTAACTTGATGAACTTAGGTACAATGGCCACAAATAAAATTTATAGACTATTCATCTCTCCATAGTTGTTCTACCATAATGAAAAAGTCACAATCAGCTTATGAGGAATCTGAACCACTTATTATGCTCAAACTTCTTAGGTCTTTCATAAAAACATGATAATGTTTAACAAACTTGTATAAAAGCAGAGCTGCAGCAACGTTCTCATAGAACTCTTTTCCTTTGATGGATCTTCTTATAACTTGAGAATTAACATGGATATCTTTCTCTTTCAAGATTCTTCAAAGAACTCAGGGTCTTTATTGTACAAAAAGATGACAGCTGAATCAAGCTGAAGCTTTCAGAACATAAGCAAGACCACAATCTACTTTTATCAGAATTGATATAAAATGGTCGATGAAGAATTTATTTTTTTAAAATGCATTACATGGATTTTGAATCATAATTAAAAATATTTTCTCAGAGTAAAACAAAATAAGAACATGGCTATTATCAACTCTTCAGTTTGTTCAACTTTAACCACAACAAATTGATAGACACCTACACATTTGCTTCAACTCTTCCCATGCCTAGGAAACTAATGGAAACCTAGCTACTAATAGAATCTTGGATCAAACCTACACAGTTGCTTCAAAGTTCCATGTGTGAGACCCATCTTGAATCAAACTTTGCTTCAAAAACCTTTAGTGGTAAGAAATTCATCGATATTGCAATCTTAAGAATACTGAGTGTGATTGAAAATTTTCTAGAAGAAGAAAAAAAAAATGCAATTTCTTATAGAAAGTAAGACATTGTTGCCCTTCAAAATAAATAAGACTGAGAAACAGAAGTTGAGCATGAAAAGAAAATGAATAAAGCAACTTACATGAGTGAAAGACAAGAAACTTTAGCAAAAGAAGGTAGTATATGTTTGCAAGTCACATTTATACAAAAAAAATAAAAAAAATAAAAAACAGCAAGCGACTTTAGTATATGAGTGAACGACAAGCGACTTTAGTAAAAGTAGTCATAGTATATATTAGAGTTGAGAGAAGCTTGCAAGGGACTTCTTCACAGAGAAAAGAAAAATAAAATGAATGAGGAAATATAACAGCCACAGGGAAAGTGCGTAACCAAGACATCAAAAGGGTTATGACAAGATTAAACTAAAAATATTAATAAATAGCACAATTCCAATGTAACACTGAACAAGTGAAGATAGAAAACGAAATTACAATTTGCAAAGAAGAAACTGCCTAGAAACTCGTTCCTAATATCTATACCCTTCAATGTCACCAAATAGTGACTTGTGAGAACTTGGCTATATAATTGGGATCAGTCCATTTACCATACATCTAAAGTCTAAATTACCTAAATTTCATGGCAACACTGATAGATGGAACATGATTAACAGCCTAGAAGTATATCCTCGGTTCTGCCACCAACTATATAACTCAAACCTATTTTCACAAAGCAGAAGACCAACAAATTCCAGAATTTCTTCATGTACAGGTCCTAAGTCAATCCTAACTAGCATGCATCTGGTCCAACCAATGAAATATGTTGTTCTCTCCCTCGTAATACATACACTTCCAGCAAACATTATCTAACTCAAAAAGACTCCTACAGGTGCCTTGGTATTACATGTTTTTTATCAAACTGTTTACGGTACATCCTTTCACATTGTTGTAAGGGTTGTTAAGAATAATATTGATTGGTGCACCAATTTGTAAACGGAAAGTACAAAAGTCTTTTTCTTTTTTGTAAAGAAGTGATCATATTTAAATGCTTAGAAGGATAAAAAGATAACCATAAATGAGATAAACCACACCGTACGTTCAAAGAACAATTTCTAATCTTTCAACCCAAGAAAAGATCCATAAGATTAAGACACGGAGGTTCTAAAGTTCCTACAAAAAAAGGCGAAATTGCAAGATGGAATTTGACGGTATGCCCACAAGAGATCATTGCAGATGATAGGTAAAAGTCCATAGAACGCTAGCGCTCACTCATCAAGACATATAGATCAATCTGAAGTTTAGATAAGATACTTCAACAACGAAATGTAATATCACAAAGAACAAGGAGTTCGTCCCAAAAAATTCCTTCCATTCGACTACTTAAACTCCAAAAATATCACAGAGACGATTGATTATGAGCCCAAAAAAACAGGATCTTAAAAACGAACCAAAAGAAAACAACGAAGGCAAAAAGAGTACATTTTGCATCTGCTGGATCACGTCCGTCATTCCTCAGATCTCACACGGATTAGATAATATCATCAGAACCGAAAACCATACGACAAGAAAAGAATCAAAGACCAAAATATACAAGCAAAAGAAAGTCAAACCCAAGCGATCAGCTCCAAAGAGTGAGATCTATCAAGAAAAGGAGGAACCATAGCGTATTCAGAAGATAGATCAAAGAAATCAAAGAACTCTAGGTGCCGAAGTATTGGGGATTCTTACGTGCCGGTGCGACCAACGAAGAAACGATCAGAAATCCAACGAGGGGTTAGCGGGCAATATGCGATCCGCCTCAGAGGCCAAGAAGAGGAACGAGAGAGAGAGAGAGAGACAGAGACAGATTGAGTGACGCAGCACGACTGTGACTGGTTGCCGATCTAAAACGACAAATATTGCGAGCTAGGAGGGGTGGGTTGTGGTGGGACGCGTGAGCGAGACGCCCAAACGCGCTTTCGGCTGGACTGTGGATTCCAACCATCACAGAGATAACGATAATAATATTAGTATTTATAATATTAATAATAAATCCAGAAAATGGATTTCTTTAAGAAATGAAAGGGCACTGGATCACCCATGAAATTTGTCAGGGTGACGTCACCCCTCACCAAAATTGGGCCCAACATATGCTGTTCGGGCTCACTCAACCCGCCTACATTGTAGGCTTATCGGGGCGATATGTGGCTTCACATCGCCTCCGCAAATTTCAGGGGTGATTCAATCAACCTAACTTACTTATAATAATAAGCAGTCATTATGCCTACAACCATCCAAATAATTACACTTGTACGTATTTCCAGCTTGCATATAATCAGAGACCTTTGGTAGAACAAGAAAAAGAATTGGGGAAGAAAAACAAAATCTTAAAGATTAACTATAAAAGCCTCATATTGAAAGACATAAAGCACATATCAGTAGTAGTAACCACAGCAGCATCTAACTTGGCACAACTCAAATAGCCATTAATGTTTGTCCTATGATGAAATGGGCCAAATGTCGACGTTGCTTACCAACTTTCCCATTGAAAACGGCGGCCCTCCAACACCCAAGAAGGCTAAACTGAAGAGATATGTATGCATCGAACTGACCTTTCTGCACTGGAAAAGCCATCTTTCTAATTGATTGTTTATGAGGCCTCACCAATGCACAACAAAGTTCCATTTGTTTCCTGGATTCAGCTGCTTCAGAGGTATTTTTCGTTCCTACCATACACTTAAGTCTCGACACGCACATGTAAAAAGTCAATCGAATCGAAGAATTTAAGTCGCCTAAAGTTGATGAATCAATTACCTGGATCGAAATAAATGGCCCCCGCCCCGAGACAGCTCGATCAGCTGCTGGTGTAGCCGTCCAAGAGACACATTTCTCTCTCGGGCACTGTACCAAACACCTTCAGAGCAACATCCAAGTCACGAGAGATGTCGGCAAGAGGAACCGCGTCCCGACTTCCTTTGCTCAACATGTAGTCGACGGTTCGTCCCAGGCCACAAATTGTGAGGACGGCAGCAGTCGGCCGGGCCTTGGGCGCGAAGCCGGCGGAGGCGGAGCTCGTCGCTCAAAACGTCTCCAGTGACTCGAAGTAACGTTTACCATTGGCGTCGCGGGGTATATTTGAGTTGTCGTATCTAAATTTGTGTTTTTATGAATTATGGCCTAATCAAGCAATCCGTTGTAGTCTAGTTGGTTAGGATACTCGGCTCTCACCCGAGAGACCCGGGTTCGAGTCCCGGCAACGGAAGTTACTTTTTCCATGTTTTTCTATTATATACGTTCCTGAAAACGATTTTTAATATAGTATTATTTTTACAATATATTTTTCTTGTCAACACTAATTTTCATCTTTACTTCCACCTATTCTTTTAAATAAAATTTTCTTTATCATGTTACTATTTATTTTATTATATTTGATTTTATGATATGCAATACCGAATGATACCGTCCGGTACGGGCGGTACGTACCAGTTCGATGACACACCGGTATGCGGACCGCTCAGTACCAATACAGTGCTATAGTATTACACTATAGCAGTACTACAGTGTTATAGTAAGAAAGAAAATATATAAAACTGTTCAGTGTGTCTTGGTATACCGCTCGGTACACACTAGTGTAATGCTCGATATGTCGATACCATACCGAGTTAACCTCGAAATATCGGTACGGTACAATATTGCATACGTTTAATAACACCTATTTTACTATTCAAGAGTAGTGAAAGAGCAGATAAGACATGTTGTCAACCAGTAATCATCAACAAAACATCTGTTGATACACCATGGAAGTACTTCTTGACCGGATACGAAGGAAATAATTATTTCAGATTTACATTTTCCTAGTAACTAGAAGAGTTTTTTGGTACAATAATTCTGCACTACACACAACAGTTTCTCACATCTTATGTTTACATCTTAATAGCTTTACTAATGGTCTTATAATCTGTTTACAAGAATGCTAACAAATCACATCTGAAAGGCCAATATTATCGGCAACAAATACAGGATACAGAAATCAAGATAGCTGAAAAAAGAACATCTAAGCTCGATATAATCAAGATAAGCTCTTATGCAAGGCATGCAAGAAGAATTTTGCTTGATTCGCTTGTACTGGAAGTCGGACTTGGTTATGTGCTTGGCCTTCGAGGTGGCAGGTTTTGAGCTCGGTATCGAGGCTGTAGTGAACACAGAGTTGTGGGCAGACTCACTTTCACCAGGTCTTTCACCGGGCTTGTTGTATCAGGAAGCTTGATGAATGAGAGACTATGGCATGTCGGCAGAGAGGACATGTTCACTGATCCTGGAGGTGCTGTTGAGGTCGAGGTGTTGCTGGTTGAACAAAGAAACAACGTACAAGTGGTGCAGAATTCATGGTTACAACCTGCAAAACAAAAGAAAGCTCTGTCTTTTATCCGTAAGTAAGAAGAAAAGAAAGGTGCTGTATCGATGTGTATGCGCGCTGATGGATGACCGAATAGAGTAGTTGCTCCAGAATAGAGTAACTCAAGCAGCAGATTGATGATGGAATGCTTCGTCTCATTCAAAGTTTCAAGATATGTACCCACTGCAGCAACTGTGCATTTTGATTGCAAACAAATAGCACATGAAGTGGATTCGTATTTTGCCTTTCTCCAGCCATATTCCCTAAGAGACACCTGAAACAACATCAAAATCGAATGATCATGTAAACTTTTCTACTGTTGAAGAAGGAAGGAATTTGAGTTAACTTGCAATCAGGTAATCCAGCAGAACATAACAAGGAACTGAAATTTATTTACCAATCTGCTACATCAGTGTTATTTGGTTTGAAGTTTTTGTCTGACAAGACTGCAACAGAAGTAATGTAGTCCTGCAAATGACTATTTTTGTTCTGCACAAGGAATTCAACATGCAACCGTGCCATCACAATTGTTCAGCCGAAAAGAAATCGAACAACATAGTACATGTCGGTGAACTAATGTGCCATGGTTGATGAGTCAGCACGGCTTGATCCATAGGTCTATATCGGGAGTCAATGGTCGGCCGAATGGGTCATCAAGGTTGATCAACCGTAGGTCGGGATGTTGTATCCATATGGAGGAAGGCGCCTCTCGATCGGGATGGTCATGCCTTGGGGGGTGACCGCTCTCCTACACTGAAGGCCCTCGTCGGGTGGTTATCGACTTTGGCCCTTCAACGAGTAAGTTAGCGCTTGGTTCTTTTTTATTTTCGCCTCCCTTGACAAGATGCCGGTCATGAGTTTTTATACTATTGTACAAGGGTCGATCCTACGTGAGTTTAACATGATGAGATTTTCAGGACAGGATGTACCAAGGAATGCCTTCGTACGGATCCTGGCTCGGTGCGTGGGAGTACTCCTTTTACTGACCTGGCGGTGGCGTGGCACGATATTGGTTGTGACATGGCTAGGGCCCAAAATATACCTTATCAATAGAGGCAAAATAAAGAAGATATAATGGTTTCTCATTAATTTCAATTATTTTATATGATCATGGTGTTCTCGATGTATGGAAGAAGACCAAAGAAGAATGCCAATACCAATAATAACAAGAAATATGATGACATTTATATTACCATTAACATGCTTTCAGTAAACAAAGAAGCAGGGAAACAATTTATGTAGCCAAACTCCAAATAAACAGAAACTGTGGCTTGTTACTGATAAGATTTATTTTGGGCCCCTAGCCATTTCACCACCGACGCCACATCACGCCATCACCAGATCAACAAGAGGAGTACTCTCACGTGCCGAACCAAGATCTATACCAAGGCATTCCTCGATACATCCCGTCTCGAAAAGCTTGGGATAACGACCGCACAAAGGTATCTCCTCACCCCTCGAGGATCGGCCGTCACCCCAAACCCGCGTATGGTCAATCCTCGTACAGTAGTATAAAAACCACTAGCTAGCATCTGGCCAAGGAGAGTCAAAACAAAAAGAACCAAGTACTAACTTACTCGTTGAGGGATCAAATTCGATAATCACCCGACGAGGACCTTCTGTGCAGGAGAGCGACCACCCTTGGAGGCGCGACCGTCCCGATCGAGAGACACTAACCAACATCTCGACGCAAGCATCTCGACCTATGGTCGATCGATCCCGGCAACCCATTCGACCAAGCAAAGTCTCCCGACATCAGCCCGTGGACCAGGCCGTGTTGACCCACCAATCACGGCACATGAGTTCACCAACAGTCACCATGGATGTTTACCTAATATATGTACTCCCTCTTTGCAGTTATCAGGTAGGAGAATCTCTGTAATTATTCTTAAAAATCCTGTGTTTGCTGTTCCGATAAGGCTATTAGAAATTATGAGTCAATCTTATTGTCTCGAGTTATCTTCCCGAGTTTGTAAATTTATGATCTGAGATGATCTTGATGAGATAGATCTTGATCGTCGAATCGACACATTGAATTTGATATGAACTTTTGGAAGATGTGTCGCTATACATCGAATTCGATTCTTGACCAGAATATAAGTTCATCGATAACTTGAGCTTAAATATTTTAATTAAGTCCCTACCTTGTGGTCAATATGTTTCTGAGTTACTTATCCCGGTGGTAAACAATAAATATCTGCAATTCGAATTTGAGTGTGAGTCAGCTGACCTCAAGACAAATATACTGGGATGGATGATTTGGTATCAATGTGTCGTCCAGCTATTAGTGCTTCCTTGCATCAGCCGCGAGACTTTAGATTACGAGGAACCGTTCACATACAAATTGCTTGCCATGATATGTTCAAGAAATTGCATGTGGTATGGTAGTTGACTTTTAAGATTGGCTGCTGAAACAGGGAAAGGTGTTGCTGAACTTAATGGAATCAAAAGTGTCCAAATCTGAATCAAAGGCTTTGAATATTTTGGCTGCATGTACACTTCCAATTTCTTATTCTTTAATGATTCATTTCTTCTACTTTTCTTCCAGAGAAATAATGAGAACTTTTATGGAGTTGGTATGCCTACTAGCTACATGTAACATCACAACCTTCCTCCCCATCTGATATTTCCTGATTGTGCGTGCGTGCGTCAGGAAGAAGAAAATGGTGGCCTGTTTTTGCTGACATTGTTGCTTTGAGTTGTTCTCCTTTTCCTTTGTAGGCCTGCTTTGAACAAAGACATGGGAGTTCTGCATGAGCTTCGGTGACTAGTGTAATGTCACAGATCCATTTCATGGAGACTGGATACTATTGTTGGCAAGCTTCCAGGATTCCTAAGCCATCCACGAAGTTAATATCGATACTGTTGAGTTGCAGTGATCTTAACCATCAATCTTTAAGAACTGCCGTGATTTGGCACCATTCTTCCTTGATTAGCGGAAGTCCAAACTCTTAGACTTTGCATAAATGGAAAGCATAATGGAACCCCTCATGACGTGATCGATATCAATTCACGAAGGGGAACGAACTCTCCACGAATCCTTGCTTCTGTGATTCTGGCTTGGATGGAAGATTTGCTGATCAAACTCAAACCGCGACAGTTCTCAAGGCCACAGATGAAGGCAGTCTAAAGGTCGTGGAATGAAGTCAGCCATGGCTTTTAGGGTGAGGAAGAAGGATGGGAGAGACAGAGAGAGACTTCAACGTGCACACCACAGTTGCAATATTCTATTCTTTGTCAGAGGAGAAGCTTCGTTTTGCAAGCATTCACATATACTCCCTATCAGTAAGAGACTTCCTCTACTTTGTACGTGTGGCCATTGTTTCAGGGAGAGGGAAGGCATGACACATGCATAGCCACTGTGTGTTCATCGATGACCCTTAGCTTTCTTCCTTCCTTATTGATAAAGCAAGCTCAACAGCCGAAGGAATTCTTGCTCGCTGTTACGTGATCCTTTGGTTCATTTAAATACCCAATATACGAATCTTCTCAAACCCATAAATTAATGTACTTTCCAAGAAGAAGACAAGCGGCCACATTTCAGTTTAAAGATACCTCTTGACTGCTTCTCCCGTATGAATATTTTGGGAACTGATTAGCCTTTCAAATTGTAAACATTGTTGGGCTGATGGCCCATATTCAGCCCACAGCTCACACCCCCTCTTAACCTAACCCTAATTAAGATTAGGGGGTGTGGTGGCTACGTTTTAGAGGCAGATTAAAGCTATAAAAAGGCAGCAACGAGGCAGATCTTGGTAGCGACGAGATTCCAAAGAGAAGAAGGAGAACAAGGCAGAAGAGGAAGAGAAAGAAAGGGAAGAAGACAAGGACAACGCAGAGAGACTGCTCACAATCATCTAGCAGTGTTCTCATCTCAGGATCGAAAAACAATTGTTTTATTAGACAGTGGCTTGATGATAGTGTATTTCACCATGTTTCTACTGAAATTTCTGCATATTCTCTTTGGAAAAAATTGGAAAGTCTCTATGAAAGAAAAACAGCTGGCAACAAAGCTTTTTTGATCAGAAAACTTGTGAACCTAAAATATAGAGAGGGTGCTTCTATTGCTGAGCATTTGAATGAAATGCAGAGTATTACTAACCAGTTATCCTCTATGAGAATGTCTCTTGATGATGAGTTGCAGGCATTGTTACTTCTCAGTTCATTACCAGAAAGTTGGGAGACACTGGTGGTTTCCCTTAGTAATTCTGCGCCAGATGGTATTGTCACTATGAGTCAAGTAACAAGCAGTTTGTTGAATGAGGAGTTGAGAAGAAAGAGTTCGGCAACATCTCAGAATGATTCACAGGCACTTATCTCAGAGAATAGAGGAAGGTCAAAGTCTAGAAGCAGTTCACGTATGGGTAGGAGCAAGTCAAGATCAAGAAAAGATATTGTTTGCTATAACTGTGGTGAGAAAGGACATTACAAGAACCAATGTAAGCAACCTAAGAAGAACAAGAAAAAGGGAAAAGAAGTGGAGTCTACAGAGTCAAAGGATAATACTACAGCTACAGTGCAGGGTGGTGATTATTTGATTTTGTCTCCTTCTGATGATATTTTTTCTTGTGTGTGTCAGGATCTTGAATGAGTGATTGACACAGGTGCTTCTTATCATGCTACACCACGGAGGGAGTTTTTTGCTACATACAGGTCTGGAAACTTTGGTGTTGTCAAGATGGGCAACTATGGCACAACAGACATCATTGGCATGGGTGATATCCATTTAAAGACCAACCTTGGCTGTAAGTTGGTACTTAAGGATGTGAGGCATGTGGTTGACTTGAGGCTAAATTTAATTTCAGTTGGAAGACTAGATGATGAAGAGTATGAAAGCAGATTTCACAGAGGGCAATGGAAGCTCAGTAAGGGTTCTCTTGTTATAGCTAATGGAAAGAAATGTCATACTTTGTACAGGTTGCAGGCTAAAGCTTATGGTGAGCAGTTAAATGCTACAGAGAAAGACTTCAGTATGGAGTTGTGGCATAGGCGATTGGGACACATGAGCGAGAAGGGGCTGCAAGCTCTTTCCAAGAGAGAGGTATTACCAGATCTCAGAGGTATACATCTGAACCCTTGTATTGATTGTTTGGCTGGTAAACAACATAGAGTTTCATTTGCTAGTGCTGCTTTGTCTAGAAAAATGCATGCCTTAGACCGTGTTTATACAGATGTATGTGGTCCTTTGAGGACAAAAACTCCTGGTGGATCTGTTGATGTTCTTGGTATAAGTGGTGCACTTTATTTTGTCACTTTTATAGATGATTTTTCCAGGAAAGTTTGGGCTTATGCTTTGAAGACCAAAGATCAGGTTATTAATGTCTTCAAAGAGTTTCATGCCAGGGTTGAAAGGGAGACAGAAAGGAAATTGAAATGCATAAGATCAGATAATGGTGGTGAGTATATGGGATTGTTTAATGACTATTGCAGATCGCATGAGATCCAACATGAGATGACAGTTCCTGGTACACCTCAGCATAATGCAATTGCAGAGAGGATGAACCGCACCATCATGGAAAAGATCAGATGTATGCTTTCACAGGCCAAGCTACCCAAAAGGTTTTGGGATGAGGCTTTGAGGACTGCAGTTGATGTGATCAACTTATCACCATGTACAGCCCTAGATGGTGATGTTGCAGAGCATGTATGGTCAGGGAAAGATGTTTCCTACAGGCATTTGAGAGTGTTTGGTTGTCGTGCATTTGCACATGTTCCAGATAATGAGAGGTCCAAGCTAGATGGTAAGTCTAAAGAATATATTTTTCTTGGTTACTCACATGATCAGTTTGGTTACAGGCTTTGGGATCCAGAAAAGCAGAAGGTGTTCAGGAGTAGAGATGTGGTCTTCTTTGAGGATCAAACCTTTGAGGATTTGAAGAAGAAGGCACCAGCCAAGACTTCTGTAGAAGGATTAGCAGATTGTGACCCAGTTATTCCTCCAGTATATCAGGGTGATGGGGGAGATGTGCAGGAAAATAGTGTAGAGCCTGATATTGATTTACCTGCAGGACATGTTGAGCAAGAAGAAGTATGAGAGCAAGTTCCCGCAGAACCTCAATTGAGAAGATCTTCTAGACAACGTCAACCTTCCAGAAGATACTCTACAGATGAGTATGTGATACTTACTGATGCAGGTGAACCAGAGAGTTACCAGGAAGCAGTTGAGAGTGAGCAGAAAGAGAAGTGGTTAGTTGCTATGCAGGAAGAGATGAATGCTCTTCAGAAGAACCACACTTATGATTTGGTGCTGCTACCAAATGGAATAAAGGCCTTGAAGAACAAGCGGGTTTTTAGGTTGAAGACTCAAGAATATTGTTCTCAACCAAAGTACAAAGCTAGATTGGTTGTGAAAGGCTTTGGTCAAAAGAAAGGTATTGACTTTGAAGAGATATTTTCTCCTGTTGTTAAAATGTCTTCTATTCGTGTTGCTCTTGGTATTGCTGCTAGCCAGGACTTGGAGGTTGAGCAGTTAGATGTGAAGACAGCTTTCCTTCATGGTGATTTGGAGGAGGAAATTTATATGGAGCAACCAGAAGGCTTCAAAGTCAAAGGTAAAGATAATTTTGTCTGCAAGTTGAAGAAGAGCTTGTATGGGCTAAAGCAAGCTCCAAGACAGTGGTACAGAAAGTTTGATTCATTTATGACAGAAAATGGATACAAAAGAACGGCTTCAGATCATTGTGTGTACATCAAATGGTTTGGTGAGAATTTTATTATTCTCTTACTTTATGTTGATGACATACTTATTCTTGGAAAAGATATGTCTAAAATTGACAGGTTGAAGAAGGAACTGAGTGAGTCTTTTGCAATGAAGGACATGGGGCCAGCAAAGCAAATACTAGGCATGCAGATTTCTCGTGACAGGAAAAACAAGAAGATTTGGTTGTCACAGGAGGAATACATCGAGAAGGTATTGGAAAGATTTAGTATGAGCAATGCTAAGCCAGTTGGTTCTCCTATTGCAGGTCACTTCAAGTTGTGCTCAGAAAAGAGTCCGTCAATTGATGAGGAGAAGGAGAAAATGCAAAAGGTTCCTTATGCTTCAGCAGTTGGAAGTTTAATGTATGCAATGGTATGTACGAGGCCGGACATCGCATATGCAGTGGGTGTTACTAGCAGATTTCTTGCAAATCCAGGCAAAGAGCACTGGGCAGCAATGAAGTGGATTTTTAGATATCTCAGAGGGAGCTCTAAGGTTTGTTTAAGCTTTGGAGGTGGACCACCTGCGTTAACAGGTTACACAGATGCAGATATGGCAAGAGATATAGATACGAGGAAGTCTACTTCAGGTTATGTACTTACTTTTGCAGGGGGAGCTGTGTCATGACAATCCAGGTTACAAAGGTGTATTGCTCTCTCCACCACAGAAGCAAAATATATTGCTGCTACAGAGGTATGCAAAGAAATGTTATGAATGAAAAAATTCTTATAAGAATTGGGGCTGAAACAGGAAAATTATGTGATGCATTGTGATAGCCAGAGTGCCATCCATTTGTGTAAGAACCCAATGTTTCATTCCAAGTCAAAGCATATAGATGTCAGATACCACTGGATTCGAAATGTATTTGAAGAGAAGCAGTTGCAGCTTCAGAAAATTCATACAGATGACAACGGAGCAGACATGTTGACGAAGACCTTAACAAAAGAAAGACAGGAGATATGCCGACAGTTGGTCGGTATGGCTTCACATTGAGGAGTCATGGGACAGCCTCCCTTATGGGCTGAAGGGGGAGGTTGTTGGGCTGATGGCCCATATTCAGCCCATGTGGGCTTTATCAGCCCACAGCTCACACCCCCTCTTAACCTAACCCTAATTAAGATTAGGGGGGTGTGGTGGCTGCGTTTTAGAGGCAGATTAAAGTTATAAAAAGGCAGCAACGAGGCAGATCTTGGTAGCGACGAGATTCCAAAGAGAAGAAGGAGAACAAGGCAGAAGAGGAAGAGAAAGAAAGGGAAGAAGACAAGGACAACGCAGAGAGACTGTTCACAATCATCTAGCAGTGTTCTCATCTCAGGTTAGATCAAATATACAGTAGGCTCTTGCTGTGATTACTTGGGAGGTTTTAGATATTGTGGGCAGTAACGTGATCCTTGTATCTCAGTTATTCTCTTGTGGTTGTTGCTTGGGTTTTGGGCAAGAGATTGAGATTTGTATATTCATTATTCTCATAGTGGATTATCTCTAGTTTGTCCCGTGGTTTTTACCCTTCACATTGAAGGGGTTTTCCACGTATATCTTGGTGTTCTGTTTGATTGTGTTTCCATTTTATTCCGCTGCGTATTTTGGTCTTCTAATATTTGTTCATATACAAAGGTTATTCCTGTTTATATCCCCATCAAACATCACAGTATTTCTTCAAAATTCAAGAGCAAAAAAATTTCTGATATATTTTTAGCTTGTTGATCGCTGCGATTTCATTTGATTTTTGGAATTATTCTCCCCCCTCTCAACAAATATTAGTGCCATATATCTTAAACATGTCAATCCAGATGTCTATTTCTTTTCACATGATCGAAGAGCTTGGAGTTGGGTAAGTCATGCTCGTGAATCAGTCTTTTCGATCGACATGTGATGTTGTGATGGTGGGTTGAATTTTGGAGCAAGTAGTTTCTGATGAGGAGAGGAAAAAATGGTGGAATAGCAGCCTTTTCGATCTCGTCTTGTTTCAGGTGGGGTTGATTACTGTGAACCTGATGATGCTGCATGGACCACAGCGATTACATCGAAAGGAGGGAACACAAAAGGTTTCGATGAAAAGCCGATGAGAAGATGGCGTGCAGTAAAGAGCCAAACGGCGAGTCGCTTCAACTCCTACTCCTCCTGGTCTACCGAACTGCTGGAGAAACGCGTGAGAGAGAGATAGAGAGAGAGAGAGCGACAAAGGCGAAAGGAGAGCGCGTTATGGAGCGAAGACTGGTGGCAGTACTGAGACGAGGAATGATGACGACAACGATCTGATCCCTTTGGCCGACTTCGGAGACTTGAAGGGGAGTGAACACATAATGCTCGTGTGAAACCACTGATGCTTGAGAGAGAGAGAGACGAAAACCTCACTAGTTTTGAATCCGATGTTTCATTCAGCTTTATATTGAATCCCATGCATTTTAATTTATTTTCGATTTACGTTGTAGACAGGATAGTACAGTAGAGGCAGACTATGAATGGGAGAAAAGGTCGTATCAGTTCTATACGCGGAGAAGGTATTTGGCAGAGGAGAGAGAAAATGGTAGTAGGTGGGGTGTAGTCAAACGTCAGAAAAGAAAGAAGTGACTCAGAAAGCTGAAATCAAAAAGTGAGGGAGGAGAGAGAGAGAGAGAGAGAGAGGCACGAACAGATTTAGACAACTCATGGTAGTATAGTCAAACGTCAAAATGATAGGATTGAGAGAAAGAAAGAACTGATTCAGAAAGCTAAGGATCGAAAAGCAAGGGAGAGAGAGAAAGAATAAACAATAGATCATGACAAGCCAACCTAAACATGATATCATCACAAGCAGACAAGGCCTTTTGAGAAGGCTGGTCTAACGTACTAATGACATCCAAAAGGTGTTTGAGAGAAAGGTAGGAGAAGGAGATGGCTCTCAGCCTCTCAGGACGCCTACACCATTAGAATTTATATCCTCTCTGTCTCTCCTTTCACATTTCACAAGGCAATTTCACATTCTCTCTCCCTGAGGGGAAAAAGAGGTGAGAAGCAGCTCGTGAGAGAAGGAAGTTTCTATTCGACCATCCTTTCTTTGATCCTTTTCGACTCCGTACTTTGCTGCTGAAACAAGAGGAGAAAGAGAGATAGAGAGAGAGTGAACAAACTAAAACTCTTGGGTTTCTTGTTCTCCGTTCTCTTCCAAAGGTGTCATCTTTCCCCTCGGGCGTTGGCTACAGTGGCCTTGGCTTTTACGTTGAGTCCTGTTCTTTTGTGACAGAAGGGAATCAAGTCGAAAGGGAATTGTTTTCCTCGGCGGCTCGCTGTTCATCTCGTTCTTCTTCTTCTTTCGATTGAGAAAAGTTGTGTTTTTGCGGGGTTTCTTCAGATTCGATGTCAGTAAGCTTGGAAAGGTGAGATTTTTATCGGTTGTCAGCTTTTATAGGTGAGATTTTTATCTGTTAGAAGAGAGGAAGAGAGAGAGAAGGATGAGGGGAGGGCTGAGCGCAATCCTGCAGACGCTGACGCCGGAGGCGGCGAGCGTTCTGACCCGCTCTGTCGAGGAGGCAGCGCGGCGGAAGCACGGGCAGACCACCCCTCTCCACGTGGCTGCCACCCTTGTCGCTGCCTCCTCCGGTCTACTCCGGCGGGCCTGCGTCAGCTCACTCTCTGACACGGTCCACCCTCTCCGATGCCGCGCCCTCGATCTCTGCTTCTCCGTTGCCCTGGACCGCCTTCCTTGCTCCTCCTCCTCCTCAGGCGGGGGCGGCGGCAGCGGCGCCGACTCGACTGCTGAGCCGCCGATGTCTAACGCGCTCAAGGCGGCGCTCAAGCGTGCCCAGGCGCACCAGCGCCGTGGATGCCCGGAGCAGCAGCAGACGCCGCTCCTCGCTGTCAAGGTCGAGCTCGCGCAGCTCGTCATCTCCATTCTCGACGACCCCTCCGTCAGCCGCGTTATGCGCGAGGCCAGCTTCTCTTCCACCGCTGTGAAGGCTGTCGTCGAGCAATCCCTGTCCTCTTCCTCGTCATCCTCCTCCACCACCGCCCCCGCTTCAACCTTCACTTCCCCTGCTTCCCCTGCTATCTTCGCTTCCTCCCTCGGCGGCGGTCTCAGTCACAATTTAAGCATCCATGCCTCCCCCGCCCGCAACCTCTACATGAATCCCCGCTTCTACCAGCACCGACACAGCAGTGGCGCCACCGCCGGAGGTGGCCTAGAGGAACCCCGGAGAGAGGAGGTGAAGAGGGTGATGGACATTCTGCTGAGATCCGAGAAACGGAATCCGGTCCTTGTCGGTGACTCGCATCCGGACGCAGTCATGAAGGAGGTACTACAGAAGATCGAATCTGGCGACGCCCCGCCGCCACTCCAAACAGCCCAAGTCGTCTCCTTCGCGAAGCAACTGGCCACAGCCGCCGTAGCTAGCGACCTGTCCTGGATCCCCGCATGGATCAGAGAGTTGGGCGCCTCCATCGAGTCCGAGATGAGCCGGGGCCATGGCGTGGTTCTTGATCTCGGAGACCTCAGCTGGCTGGTGGAGAGCCCCGGCGGGGCTTCAATAGCTTCGGCTGGGTCTCAGACGAGGCAGATCGTTTGCGAGGTCGGCCGTGTGGTGGTGGCGGAGATGGGGAAGCTTGTGAAGAGGTTTGAAGACCACGGTCGGCTGTGCCTGGTTGGCACGGCGACGAGCGCGACGTACCTCCGGTGCCAGGTCTACTACCCGGCGATGGAGAATGATTGGGATCTGCAGGTGCTGCCGATCGCTTCACGGCCGCGTACATTCCCAAAGTGAGATCTTTTTCCCTTTCTTGTTAGCAGTATTCGCTGCTAAGTTCTTGCTGGTGTCTTGATTTTGTTCTCTATTTGGATTGCACAATACGCTGCCATTCAATTAGGAAAGGAGCTGATAGATTTCAGTGTTTTTTTCTTGGAATGGATTAAATGCCTTCCTTAGATCTCATTTTGCGGACAACACTTTTGGTATCAAGCATCAACCATTCTTTTATTGATTCGAATTGTAGGCTTGGGGTCATTGGTAATCTTAGCAGCTCCGCTGTCGCTGCTATAACCAGAAGTCAACCTCCCGATGGCGCAGATTCTTCAGGTAAAATCCTGTGCTCTGTCTGCATGGAGAGCTACAAGCATCAACTGGCCAGGCTTGTCACCGAGGAAATCAAGAAATCGCCTTCCAAGGTTGAAGACAACAAGGCATTGCCGAAGTGGCTGCAGCTTGCTAAGCTTAGCAATGGAGGTGGCACGAAACCATCAACTAGTCTTCTTCAGGTCTCATTTTGTTTACAGATACACATTCCATAGTCGAAGCACGGTAGTGTTTCCTGAAAGCTAAAACTTCTTTGATCTGAATCGCGTTTGTGTCAGGCGAAGGAAGAGGAACAAGAGCTGATGGGGAAGCAGAGCACGGAGGAGCTGCTCAAGAAATGGCAGGACACGTGCTCTCGCCTTCACCCCAGCTTCTCTCATACGGTGCTCCTCGGCTCTCCCCAGCCTGATTCGGACTTAACACTGTTTCGAAACCTCGTCCACCGGAGAAAGATTATGCTGAACGCATCAAGTGAGCAGCCATGTAGCCTTCCTCGGAGCTCGGTGAAGACTGATCTGGTCCTCGGGAACTCGAGAGCCTCAAACGCTCTGTTGGAGAAGACCCATGCAGAGCGCGTCAAGGACTTCACTGAGTGCACGCAGGATGGATTCTCGATCCAGCAGAGGGCCAAAGTCACCGGCATCTCGGAGAAAGATGCCTTCAAGCGGCTGTTGAAGGGGCTCACCGAGAAGGTTGGCTGGCAACAGGAAGCAGCTTCCGCCATTGCTACTGCTCTGATGCACTCCAAACCCGAGAACTGGAAGCGGCCAGGCGGCGGTGCTAAAGGCGACACTTGGCTTCTTCTCATCGGCCCCGACAAGGTTGGTAAGAGGACGATGGCCACCGCGCTGTCGGAGACCTTATTCGGGACTGCCCCGACCATGGTTCGTTTCGGTGGCACTTCAACATGCTCTAATGGAGACGATGGAGAGTCGAACATGGTCTCGCGTGGAAGGACTCCGATGGATCGTGTGTCGGAGGCTGTGCGCCGGAACCCGTTTTCGGTGGTCGTGCTCGAGGATATAGATCAGGCAGATGGGGTCGTGCAGGGAGGCATCAAGCGGGCCATGGAACGGGGTCGACTGCTCGACTCGTACGGCCGGGAGGTCAGCTTGGGGAGTGTCATCTTCGTCCTCACTTCGAGTTGGTTGCCGGAAGAGCTCAGGAGCCGCCATGAATCCCTCATCCTTCTAGAGGAGAAGATCTTGCACTCCGTCGGTCATGGGTGGCAACTGGAGCTCTCAGCTGAGAAGAACCCCGGAAAGCGTTGTGCCGATTGGCTCGGCAATGGTGATCAACCAACGAAACTGAGGAAGCAGTCGTCGTGTGGCGTAGGCTTATCGCTGGACTTGAACTTGGCAGTAGCCATGGAGGACGCTGCCGGAGAGGGCTCATGGAACTCAAGCGACCTCACCACCGAGCACGAACATGAGAATGGAAGGCTGGCCGTCAAGTGTTCGACGTCGTCCTCTGCCTCCCAATGGATGGAATTGGTGGAGAATACCATAATGTTCAATCCTGTGGACTTCAGCCCTCTGAGAAGGACCGTATCAGACTCAATATCGACGAAATTTGCCACCGTAATGGGCGACGGATGCTCCATAAAGGTCGACGAGGACGCCGTCGACCGGATCGTCGCGGGCGTATGGCTCGCGGGAGCAGCATTCGACGAATGGTCCGAAAGGGTGCTAATACCCAACTTGAGGCAACTGAAATGTAATCTGCAAGCAGACGACGGCGTGGTGGTCGTCAGGCTATCGGTGGTGAAAGGGGGCCCAGCAAAGAGTCCCGGCGACCGTGAGTGGCTGCCGACGTCGGTGGCAATTGCCGTCGACGGGTTGTGGACAACATGAACATCACACAGTGCTTCCTATTGTTTTTTCTCTTAGGATGCTGCTGGGATACTGAGGCTTCAAAACCCAAACAAGTTAGAATCTTGCGGCTGTTTATAACATGTTCATCAATCTAAATCATATTCTTAGCCGATCTTTTGTTTGACATCAGCACTGATATAGGATTCTCTTGTTGTTGTGTATGTTACATGTAATGCTGCAGTCATATGTCGTGTCTAACATTATAATTAGTAGAATGTGTGTGTGTGTGTGTTCCAATTGGTGCAGCAACAATTAGTAGTTTCAGGAATACAACGTGGAGGTGTCTTCTCCACCGAGAAGCAGTGACCGAGGGGGAAGAAGATAGGCCACTTATTTTAAATGCAGTGGCAGAAGGCGTTGGCTGCATGTTTCATGCAATCTCTGCCTACTGCCAGGAATGCCAAAAGACAACTCTCGAACACCTTTTGTGCTGACTCCAATGGAGGACACACCCTTTCCCTGTAAGCAGAGCATTAAACCGGCGGGCCTCCATTAAATTCAACCCCACCCACCGGCGAGGGATGTGTCGTGTGAATTCATCTGTCAAGAAAGATAAAAGAGGCAGCAGATTAAATGCATGGCCTGCTCAAAAGTTGCCTCAGGTTAGATAGATAGAAAAGAAAGGGAATTTGCACACGGCTCATTCATTCACAGGTGTCTAAAGATCGATGCTTCAGAAGAAGACAAGTCATTTACACTTCTCGAGAAGCTCGAAGGGAGGAGAGGGTCCTCCGGCAACAGTGATGCATGTGCCTCCATTCATTGCCTTTTTGCCTACCACCTGCTTCCTCTCGTTGCAGCCATATCTCCCTCAGCTATTCCACATATATTATTGTGGCACATATGATGAGATCAGAGCATGAGAGATGGGCTCAGAGGTCACCTACAAACACGTACAAAAGAGACAGTGATTGTGGTCTGCTCCTTTTTCTCATGAAAGCTCAAGTGCTGTCAAAGATGGTCAGTCTGCCATGTCTACATACATGAGGTCGACGGCCACTCATCTTGACACGAACCTTTACCGGAAAGCATGCCTCATGTTCAGCATTTGTCAGAATTGTTTCTCACTCTTTATCAGACTTATTTAGGCAGAGAGAGAGAGAGAATTCTGAACACGAGGCTTCATGCATGCATCATTCCAACTCAGACCACAGTCTGAGCATGCAGCTTGTGCATCAAATGGCCTGGGCATGTAAATAAACATCACACTACTCATCCTGTAATCTCCTATCAGTATGAACAGTAGGGAGTCCTACTACAAGCATGCATGGATCACTAAGCCTTGCTCACTCTATGTCTCAGCCAAGAGAACATGGTGTGGAGCCTTTCCACACAGGAGAGAGATCAACAAAAGTAGCTTTTGACGCAGCCACGCAAAGCCAAAGAAGTATATAGAAGTCAGCCGCAACTTTTGTTGGTAAAAGGAGCCATCAAAGGCACCGTCAAAGTAATGAGTCCTCTTCCACAAACTCAAGGAAAAGAAGCACAGTCCTGTGACATAAAACACATGCGGCTGCTGAGATCATTAGCTTTAGCTGATTGGGATATAAAGTAAATAATTTTTATATATGAATAAATATTAACATATCATAAAAATTAAATAAAATCATAATAAAATAAAACATCAAGATATATATAAAAAATCTATTCAATGTGAATGATAAAAACCATGAGGTAAACTAAATATAATCTATTATAATAATAATAAATATATAAATCTCAATCTCTTGTCTAACATCGTAACAATAATCATAAGAGAATAACTGAGTTACAAGGATCATGTTACTGTGCATAATATCTAAATCCTCCTTAATTCTTCCCAAGTAATCATAGTAAGAATCTACTGTAGATCTGATCTAACATGAAATGAATGCACTGCTAGATGATTGAGAACAGTTCCTAATTTTTCTTTCATTTCTTTCTCTTCCTTTTCTGCCTTGTTCTTCTCCTTTTCTTTGGAATCTCATGACTATCAAAAACTGCATAGTTATTGCCTTTTTTCATCTCTTTGTTAAGTTAAGAAAGGGTAAGATGTGGGCTGATGAAGAGTTTACTATATATTACTTAAGCTTTTAGGACTCACGATCACTCAATTCAAAATTTTTATGTAATGCATATTTTTCCTACCAAGGAAAATTGAACCCTTTCCAAATTAGCTCACGAAAATAGCAATGCAACAATACATCTTCATTAATTGCTTACCTTTAGATTTGGACAAAAGAAAATATGTTTGAATGATCGGTGAATTTATGAAAAAAAATATATATTTTTTTAATTTTTTTCTCAAAAAATATCCTCATTTTCATTAACATTGTCTCTTTTGTCTAATGCCTAAAATATCCTAACTTGACGGCCAATCATTCATCTATATAGAATTCTAAAAATGAGAGTACTTCCGGAAGAAAAAAAATTATGAAAAAAGAATTTTTTTTCCTTCAAAAATTGACCCTTAAATTATTAACTATAACATTGGGTAGCTATTTTGTGAATCACATTATCAAAAAAGTTTACACAAAGAAGGACAACCAGTTAGGGTTTGCAAAAGAACCTCATGAATCTGATTTATTATTTTTTTAATGCATATTAATTTTTTATCCAACAAAGAGAAAGTAACGTCACTATAAAACATAAATTAAACAATAAGCAATGAAGTTATTTCCATACTACTTTGGAAGGAAAATAAAAAATAAAAACCATCAATATTATAGGAATAATCATTATTATTATTATTATTAGTAAAGGGTAAGTGGTGAAATTTCTGACAAGTTTGTGAGATCATAATAAGATGCTGAGCTGTAAATTTGGTAATTTATTTTTTAAAAGTGTTTTTATTTTTATTTTCCACGCAACGCTAACACACATTACAGCAATTTGGGCCCTTTAATGGGCCTTTTTTAGGCCCACTCTACCTCCACTCAAGTAGTCCGGCCCGTCCAGGACTTGCATGAAATGACATAAATGTCCTCAACTGTGAATTAAGCTAATCGCAGACGCCCCAAAGAGGAGAACTGTTGTGTGGGAAAAGAAGAGAGAGGAGGAGGCGATGGCGAGCACAGCGGCGGCGGTGCCGTTCTGGAGGGCGGCGGGAATGACGTACATCACCTACTCCAACATCTGCGCCTCCCTCGTGCGGGGCTGCCTCAAGGAGCCCTACCGATCGGAGGCCGTCGCCCGGGAGAAGGTCCACTTCATCGTCTCCAAGTGGGCCGACGGCAAGCCCGAGAAGCCCTGTGAGTCGCCCCTTCTCTGATCTAAGGCTAATCCCTCATATGGATTTCGCTACTATGCCGAAGCTCTCGAAAGAGTCAAATCGGTTGTTTTAGGGTTTCGTTTTAGGAGAAAGATCATGCCTTTTTCGTATTGTCTGTTGAAACGATACCATTGGCTACAACGTGGCGATTGGAATTTTTTTGGGGGATTTAGTGGGTTACATGCTTCTGTATAGTATTTTTTGTTTCCTTGATTCCTTCTTCAAGCCTTCGTCTGGTCATCGGGCTTCTGCATTGTGTGTTTGGGATCTCGATTTGCTCATGACGGATTAACTGACGGGCACGATCAATTATGGATTTAGGTATTTGGTTGTCTATGATCTTTAGATGTCGGATTAGACTGTCGGATTGGAGGTGGTGGAAACGTTATCAAGTGCCCTGATATTTTTAGATCGCAGTCTTGCTGCCCTTTGGGTGTGGATGATCCACTTCTTTTCTTTTTCTTGTTCCTCCTTATATTGTGGAAATAGAGAAAAATAATTTTGCTTATATTGTCCATAGCATCATTCTTTATCAATATATTTGCCTGCGGTCGAGAATGATGTTAAGTAGAAGCATTATCCTGCATCTGTGAGCCAACTTGAGCAATCATGCATTGGACCCTATAAAGTGGCAATAATGAATTTCTATATGTGTGATACACTGAAGATTAGAGCAACCATCATGACTCGATGCTATTGACCTATTAACTTTGTTGAGCCTGAACTGGACCACTATCTCAGGATGCTTAGGTCGAAGTTAATCTTAGTATATCCATCAAGTTTTTAGAAGCTATCCTAAGTCTTCTTTCACTTCCAACGTATGACTTAGGATGTGTAAGCCGAAGTTAATGTTGGCACACCCATAAAACTCTTATAAACTTACTTGTGTTTTCCGCATTTCCACTTATAATGTGGGACTAAACTCAGATGTGATAACAATAATAGGTTCAAAGCTCAGTACTTGCTCATGGGATCAATCATGTTGATATGAAAGGAACATTTGCGTCCTCAATCATGAGAGACTAGTGCATCGATCACTTTCTTCTCATTGTAGGCTTAAAGTCCTTCATGTCCCAATACAATGTCATAGCTAAGAGTTGACAATGAAAGACTTCACTGAGTATGCTACTCTATTTGCGGTATTAGTCATCAAATCATATCTTAGCCCATAACATGAATTTATTTAGTGTTTGGATTCTAGGGTCATTCTGGAAATCCTCCAGGAACCAAATCCGCATAAAGGGTTATACTTTGTGAAGATGACAAAAATCTACAGTTTCTCTCTTGGTAAGAAAGAGGATCTGGAGGTTGCTATCTTGTCTCTCAATCCAAGTAAATCACTGGTGAATACCGAATGTTTTCAGTGACATGATTTTGACATCAGAGAGGGTTCAATAAACCTATTAATCAGATGGAGCAAGAAATAGTCAGACTAGTATTGTTTTGCAGTAGTCTCATGTCAACACCATGACCTTACTGCTTAAACAGTGGCTTTGGTTTTCTCCCTTTGTAGATGTTGTTGCCCAAAATCTTCTGTACAGTAATGTGATTGGACTAGTATTGTTTTGTAGTAGTCTCATGTCAACACCATGACCTTACTGCTTAAACAGTCGCTTTGGTTTTCTCCTTTTGTAGATGTTCTAGCCCAAAATCTTCTATATGGTAATGTGATTCACATTTACTTGAAAATCATGGACATGAATAAGTGCTAGATTTTATTATCTTAAGTTAAGGTCTTCTTGATGGTTGCCATACTTGAAAATCATGGACATGAGTAAGTGCTAGATTTGATTTTCTTGAGTTAAGGTCATTCTTGATGCGTGCCTTCAGACTAGTTATTTCTATGGTTTCACAAGTTGTATATTCTCTAGGATCCTTTCTGAAAAGTACTCGTATCTTACTGTGCCATTTCTCTGTCCTTAAAATTGTTACTGAATGGATAAGATATCTTTCATAATACCTTTTCGTTCTCGGAAGCAATCTGTACGAGTATTATGATATCTTGCATGATACTCATATCTAAAGTTATTTGAATTCTATGAACACTTTGTTTAGGAGCATAGTTACTGATCAGCTCTTGATTTAAGAGAAACAGAATATACACCCATCTAATTCACTGATGTTGTTCGCATGTCATATCAAGTGTATTTGTAAAGTTAAGTGATAGCATCTTTCAGAACGAGGCTTACATATGCTCCTGTGTGAAGTATGACCGGTCTTACTGATCAAGGATAAACTGCAATTGATTTCCTTTTCATGAGTTGAATCCCAAAGACCACCGTGCTTATTAATCTTAGTCGATTGACCTCCTTGCTAACTTCCTTGCTGCAAGATCAGCGATCTTATATTCTTTGGTTTCTTCTGTTATTGATGTTTCTTTGTAATTCCAACTTGCAGAACTTCAAAATCACTTAAGAGAGAACTCAATATCCTATATGAATTATGTCAAATTTTTATGATGAATGTTGCAGCACACATGTGGCTTCAAAAGTTTAGGTCAGCTAACTTGCAAGGTGCATCTGTCTGCATGTTCAGATGAGTATGCTGAATAATGTGATGTATATGAAATGTGAGTGTCAAAGGAACTATGGTTGGATATGCATGGTTGCCAAATTACTCCAAAAGTTAATTACATGGCATATTTTTTTTACCATCCGAGTATGCTATACTTGGTGTTTTGGTTTTAAATTTTAATTTATGTTGTAGAAAATTTTGTTTATGCTAATTTGTTTCTTTGCTCATCAGCCATCCGTTCCGATTCACCTGAAGCATGAAATGAAATGAAGACAGTTTGATAATTGCATGAAGGTCGCTCCAACTACAGCTAAGTGGTTCGTGTAATGTTTGACTTTTTTCAGCTTGCAGGGAATAAAGTTTAAAACAAGTTGTTAAACCAGTATTTGCCTTTGGGCTGTTTTGGAATTTACCTTCTTATGAACTCAAATCTGCAATATGCAAATTATGGATTGTTTTTCTATTCTTTGTTGCCACATTATTGCCGGTGGTGTTTGCTAGGTTTTGATGATTCTGATCAGATTCAATGCAGTGAGCAAAATTTCTTCAATTGTCAACGCCCTTCATGATTGATTGGTTTGTAACATTTGGCATCTGATCCTAACTGCTGTCTAATAATTTCTTTCTTGCCATCCAAACATAATTACTGGGATTACGTTCAGGTTTGGATAGCCATTCTCTGCATAGATTATAAGTAGGGAAGATAGGGTTTATCCAAAGTTCAACAGCCTGTGATGATTTATCTTTTTTATGATAATTTATTAAAACTTTTTATTAATTAAACTAATTAACACCTTAAAAATCATTTTAAAAACCTTACCTAAGACTATCGGGCATCACATGGGGAACGACAGGACGAGTAATTGCAATCTTTTAACGATGCTGCTGTCCGCTAGTGGATCTCAATTCTGTGCTTCGTCTGCCAAAATATACTGCAAGTAAAGAACCAAGTATGACAAAAGGTCCAAAGAAAACACTGCCTGCACTCACTATAAAATTAGTCCTGCACATCACTATTTTTCCTACCATCCCTTCCCTTGTTAATGCATATCCGGACTGTCTATTTCATATCAAATGCATAGCAGCATGGCCAGTTTCAAATTACTCCCCCCACACCCCTATTATGTTAGAAAGACACTTTGATTATTGCATTGCCATATGATGATAATAAAGCAACCAGCTAAATTCAGCTTCCCACCAATGAAAATTCCTATCCATATTATGGCTATGAGGAAATCAGCTAATCCGGCAGAGTTTAAAATGGACTTAGCCTTTATACTATAAAACAAAAAAAACAAAACACAACAGTCAATCAAGAAGGCCTTATTATCTCTACTCCAGCAGCTTGGAATCCATCCAACAATGGAGCTTGACTACTTTGAGAATTTGCTCCAATAGATGCCCAATTAACTAAGTTGAAATGTGTTCAAACCCTATCAATTTCTATATCTCCACATAGTGTCAAGTCACCTTAGAATGGTAGCTACAGCTACATCAGGGATGTAGACATCCACACTTCACAGGAAACTTACCAACTTTTGACATTTTCAGCTCCATCTCCAAAGACCACCATAGCACTGAAGTGTGCTCCATCTCAAAATATTCTGCAAACAAACACAGACCACCAAACCCTGCGAATAATGGCTTTATGCAAGCCTGGAGGTAAAAAACATATTGATCAGTTTCATGCTGCTAAGCAAAAGCATGAATGATGAATTGCTGAATGTGGATTGATGATAATGTAATGGCCCATGGTCCCAAGCTATGATATGCCATGACATGACATGAGTTCTGGCAGCTTTCCTTCAATGCAATGAGATTGCAATAGCAAGTTGCTTGAAGATCAAGTTGTATAGCCATGCAAGAATGGTCGGTTTCGACCATATTGTCCATTAGACAAATATAGTGCTTCAACTGCACAGATAAACTAGAATTCACTGATGCCGATGCATAATAAAATAGCAGATCATACTGAACAATGTAAACAGCATATAGATGAACAATTATCCATGTTGATGATGCCAATGCACAATTACCAACAGATCATGATGCCTTTTGAGAACTCGTGCATTGCGAAAGATGATAATGACACTCATGATCACCAGGTTCATTCACACAAGGATGCTGATGATAACTTTTGTGTAATTTCCATGATGCAATCCATTCCTGTTCCATAATCTTCATGATTGAGCAAAGAGAGCAAAAATACATCCCTTTGTGTCACTGCTGGTAAGTAGGAGCTCCGTTAGGTTCCGATGCAGCACCATTGATGAAGTCCTTCCGTCGCCCAAAAGGGTTCTTTGAAAATGTTTGAAAAGTCAAGAAAAGCAGATCAAGGGATAATGAAACAGGCAAAGAAGATTGTATCTAATTATAAAACATAACACCAAAATGGACATTGCTATAAGCAATTATACTAACTACTATTGGCACTATCATACGACAACAAAGAGAAAAACCAAGAAGGAAAAGCTCACCACTACAACTCAAACAACATATTAAAGAGCAAGATTTCAAATGTGATCAACAAAATCTAACTCCATTCATGTACTCAACTAGATAATAGCGACTGATGAAAAGTAGTAAAGAAAAAAGGATATTGAATTCGCATGCCACCGCGGCCAGAACTAGTAAGAACCGCACCCTGCAGATTCTGATGAACAGTCGTAGCACTATTCAGATCCTGAATGAGAAGACAGACAGAATAGTTAGACAAAGTTGATGCAAAGAGCAAAGAGACAAGTTAAAGCTACAGTCATTGTCTTAACATGTTTACACACTTACCTCAAACTCAATGAAGCAAACTGTATTTCTCTCCTGCCGCAAGATTTTCATTTGCTTGAAACCAGGTTGACTGCATATTGGAACGAAAAAGGGTGACCAGAGTTCACATACAAGTGCCAATAAAATCTAACAAGTGTCTATATTACTGCATCTGCGAAACATCATTCTTTATAGAGACTCAACAGCCTTTATTAACATTGATGCAAACGTATATAAAGGTTAGGACTCATACACACTGAAAAGGCCTCTGACTTCTTCCTCATTTACATTTTCACCAAGATTTCCAATGAAGAGAGTATTGCATGGAGGATTATCTTTATTATTCTGCAAAATAAAGAGGAAAGACATGAAATAAGTAAAGAGTATCTGATAGCTTGCACTGGTAATTTCACATATGCTCTAAATATGCTTCCAGACTATGGTAACCAAAAAATGGTAACAGGAACACATCATAAAAAATATAGCAGAATATCAGCTTCCAGAGATAAAGTAAGTCTCCAGTAACCAACTTCTTTTAGCACCCAAATTCAATCTGCGAATTTAACCTCAGGCAAAATAATGAAACTACTGCACAGGTGATTGTTTCTACTAATAATAACATTGCATATCTTTCTTGGCTCAGTTATTCAATGATGTTTGGCATATAGACTGCATTCAAGTAAATGGTGCAAACTTAAATTCAAGAGTTAATACAAAATCAAATCTATAAATCATTAAGGTTGACAATTAAGTCTGTCAGATTTTGTTTGATAAAATATTTTGCATATTGTCATTACATGATTGGTCGTTTTCGTAAGGCTTGTTTTCATCACTGAACCAATTCAAAACAAGTGGCAACAACACACAATACAAATGAAATGATTTGACAGCAAAGAATAATAACAGAACCAATAGTTCAAGCAAAAATTCCTCAACCATCACCTTATTTAGATATTTGTAAATTAATTTGATAATTCTTCTATTCAATTGGTCTCTAATATCTCATACTATTCTCCAAACATAAAGCCTAAATAGAAAAGATGAGAAAATCAAGATTGTCTTTGGCCTCAGGTTCATGAAAATGCTCAAGAACTTCATTGGAACCATGAGAATGTGTCTGTATTGTCCTAATTCAACTACTCTTCTGAGATACAACTCAGTTAAATGTTGAAAAAGCTTCATCATCTTAAATTTTGCCCAAAAAAACATCAGATAGAAAACTTTTGATATTTTAAGGAAACATCTTTGACTCCAACTTGTAGCGGACAGGTAAATCATGCTAGTGGACAGGTAAATATCCACATAACATTTCACCAGTTTACCTGTAGTGCACATAACTGAATTGCCAGTGGGATTTTTTTTCTGCCAGAGTAGATGCAACATCAATCAAATTGCCACATGGATCCACTTAATTTAGATTTTTAGGGTTTAAACTTCATGAATCAGACTACACATTCACTTATTCTAGATCTAAGATAGGATTTCTAGTACCCTACCAAAATTTTCATTATAGGCATCCTTCTAAATGGTAAAAAAATCTTTGTTCCCAAATGCATGTGCATGAAATACATTGTTAGTTCAATCCGGCTCCACTTTTTCACAAACCCTGATTCTATCCTTATGTTGCAAAGAAACCAGCTTGATAATTATGAAAAACAATTAGCACATTATTTAATACTTGGTATCTTATCATCATTGATGTCACAACAAAAAGACCAAATTTAGGATTGAAAATCATTATCAAGATTTAAGAGCAATAACACCAATTGAATTCATCGTGGAACACAAAACTGAAAATAACAACCGGGATAACGAACAGGAAATGCTCATTAGGGTTGCATTACACAGCCATACAATTATGATCATGAAGACAAAAGCCATGAACAAATTAAATTAACTGAAAAATCCATTCTGACAAAGTGATGAACTCTGGGTGAACAACAATATATATTACCTGAACGGGGGCATAACGACTGGATGCTGGCAGGGGAGGAGGGGTGGTCATGGCTACCTGAGGTACTTGATAACCTCCATATGGGTCATATGGTGGAGGTGGATGTGGGGCAATATAGCCACTTGAATTTAAGGACAGAGATTATTTAGAAACACAAATGTAGAAAGGTCCAAATAAAATTAATTATGATCCATTATATTACCCTGGATTTCCCCAAACAGGAGTTGGTTGTGGATGAAATGGTGGAGCTGCATAGCCTGCATGAGTATAATCTCCACCAGTCCGTAGACGTTTACTTTGATCGATTGAACTCGACTCAGATGCCACACCTACACAATGAAAAATCAAAGACAACCTAAATAAAAGCAGAAGCGCAGAAAGGCAGAAAGCCATAGTGTTTTCACATCATAAATTTACAGAACAAATTAAGTTACAAAATAAGCTAATGCAACGGTAAATTCCAGCACAATCATGTGCTAATTAAAAGAATCACCAGCTGAAATTATACAAGATGCACTTAAATTGTACAAAAATAAGGGACCAAGATTGTAAAAACAAGCATTATAATCAGACAAATTATGAACATGTATGTTTCATCAAAAGCATCAAGAATGTCAAGATGATGTCTAAAAAGTCCTAAGATGGCATATGAAAGCAAGTAAAAAATGGTATTTGGTTCATGCAGAGAGACGTTTTGGGATAGATCTTGGGGCAAAGTCAAGAGCGTATACTAAGTTTGTATATGTACGTAAAATAGTTTACTAGGGCTCTTTCACTTAAAAAATGCGTTAAGTTTTCTAAATTAATTTATGTAAATGGTAAAAATAAAAGGATTGCGATTTAATTATGTTCTAATAATTGAAACGAAGCCGCTGTATGCGAGCAAAACACACCTCTTTTGACAAAAAGGTTCTTCTTTGCCATCTCTGTGTGGAGGGCGGACTTCGTCTCAACGTCAAACTCCAAGTCCTGAGCAGATAAACTCAGACATCAAATAAGGCCGGAGACGAGATCAAGAAACAAAATAACCCGGCCACGAGAGCTGCGGAGATCACCTGAAGCGCGTCTTTGGCGGCCATGGCATGCTGCGCCGTGGAGAAGAGGGCGAACCCCATGGGCTGCTCCGCCTTGAAGTTGATCTGTGACGCCTCGAAGCCCGGCAACCACCTCAGCAGGTTGTGGAGCTCCCTCTCCTTCACGTCCCCGGGGAGGCCCGTGATGAAGACCGTCCGAATCTTCGAGATGGAAGGGGGAACCATCAATATGCCAGCGATCCCCACCGGATCAAAGGGAAGAAGGACGAGGGCAGCCGGGGAAGAGGGCGTACCTCGTCAGCGGGCGGGCGGTTGGGGGTATCGACGGGGACGGGAGGCGCGACAGCTGGAGCGGGTGGAGGCACCCACTGCTGGTGGTAGGGGTGCATGCCGGCGCCCGCCATTGTTGGGGTGTGGTAAAACCCTAACCCTGGATGTGCTCGTTTAGGGATTTCTCTTTCTCCTCGTCCTCTGGCTCGGGGGATTCGTTTTCTCTAATCGCTTCCTGGAGTTGCGCGGCGAACAAAAACGACGACCCGTGAAGTGGTGGCGTTAAGTAGTGGATCCGTTACCGTTGCCGAATAAACGAATCGGGTTCATTGTTTGGACCATACACGGGTCGGATCTGGACCACAATCCACATGCACCCAGCGTCATTTGTCGTACGACTTACGCGACGAGTGTCCACAAGCTTGTTTGGAAACGTCACCCCGACTCAACTCACGAAGACGGGGACGAGTGAGTTCTGAATCTCCATGATCAACGGTTGTGATTATGTCTATATCCCGGCCCACTTGAGATCACATAATCCAACGGCGGAGAAAGATCCACTCGCGGCCCTCGTAAACCCTCTACAAGCCGCTCTTTCTTTCGGTCCTCGACGGAGCCTAGGGTTTCAAACCAGTCGAGTCGGGAGAGGAAGCGAACAGGGGAAAGGTAGAGAGAGGTCCGACTCCGAGGGAGAAGCAGCGATGGCGTCCACCAAAGTCCAGCGGATTATGACCCAGCCTATCGTACGGTCTCCTTACCTCCTTCTTCATCCCTTGATCTCATTTCCATCTCTACTTATGTTATCGATTCTTTGCTTTGTGTCTCGGACGGGTGCCGATCATATTGCTGCAGAATCTCATATTCAGGTTCCTCCAAAGCGTAAGTTCCGATGAATAATCTATATATTGTTGTTTCATTTGTTTCGTTTTCTTGCGATATTCTAATGTTTAGATTGCTGATCTGGTTGATATTTGCCTGTTGGTTTAGAAAGCTCGCATCCAGATATGGCTCTTTGAGCAGAAGGATTTGAGGATCGAGGGGCGTATCATAGTAAGTGCTTTGTTTTACTTTTCTGATTTTTAGATGATCAGGGTTAAAGTTTTATTATTATCATGAACTGGGAAATCTATAGGAAAGGCATTTGAATCTGTTCATGCTTCTGATTTAAATTTACCACATTAATCCGTCGGAATTTGAGAAAAAGAGTTCTCTTTTACTGAGCATGTGGTGTATAATATAAGTTGAGGTACTTTATATCAGCTTCATGTTAGGCTCTTAGCTAATTAGTAAGGAAAACAAGCTTCACGGGCCATTACCTTATCTGCTATTGGAGGTTGTCTTGAACACCACATGAGCAAGGGATAAATACTGTATTTGGATATTACGATGTCTTAAAATCTTAAGCCATTTGGTTATAGCCATTCTTGTTTATTTTGTTGTAATTTATTGTTTTAAATCCATATGGACCTATAATTATGTGTCTCCAGCATGTGAAAGGCATAGACATACCCATGTTATGGTGTGGTAGATTGTCATCAGACTCATCACATATAATTGCATGAGTTGCAGGTCTATCATTAAAAGAGATTTTCTGTTTATTCAATACAGTGGCAGGTCAATCTTGGATAATCATCATGACTAGATTAGCTCTTTTAGTATCCTTCGGTAGTAATCTTGTAAGCAACAGACTATAATTCAGTTTAGTTCTTGTTGTTTCTTTTAGATGCTGCGGATGAGACTATCTACTAGTTCTCTTGGGTAATTTTGTAGATTGCATGCATTTGAGATTAATGTTTGGTTTGTTGGAATTTAGAACAAATGCTAAACATTGGTGCCTCAAAAACCTTAAGTCACTTTTTTCATTAATTTATCTATATAGCTTCCAGTCTTTTCTGTTCGTATTCTTTGATATTACAGTTCCCTCAGTTATCATTAATTAATGTTTCCAATAGACATTGCCAACTCTTCTGTTCATATTTGTGATTATACTCTTACTCAACTAGTGTTGCTGCTCTTAACCAAGCTCAATGGCTAGAAAGTTTAATGTAGTCATCCCCAAAGAGTTTGGATTTTACTTTCTTATGTTGTCCTAGTGATCTTATGACATTCTTAGCTCACGGTTCACCTGTCAGCGGTGATCACTGAAGAGTCATGAGCAAATGTTTAATGGTGTTCGAGACTGCATGTCATTTTCACCTTAGCTATTTTCTGCATATGCCATTGGTGCTCTTCATTCTCCATTATTGAAGGATACATTGTGCTTGTTACTGTGAGTGCTGGCTGTTGTTTTGACCGATTGGGCTGTTGATGACAATGATGCAGATATGCATCTTTTGTTTCACATGCTGTGTTAATCTGTTTTGGTAGTGAATAAACTATTCAAGACATAGTAAATATAAATATTGTGTTCCTAGTCAAAATATTCACCTGTTGTCTTAAAAGGCTCCTGTCTGATGGTGGACAAAAATATATGTCGATAACAAAAGCAATGCCACACATTTGTTTTAATTTCTGAAGTTCTGAACACTAGGTTCATGATTGTTGTGCAGGGCTTTGATGAATACATGAATTTGGTCCTGGAAGAAGCTGAAGAAGTTAATGTTAAGAAGAAAACAAGAAAGCCACTGGGTTAGTCATGTAACTTACTGATTATTGCTTTCTTTTTTTTGTTTCTTTTAATTGATCCTTTAAGTCTACTCTTTTTGGTGTAGGGAGGATTCTGTTGAAGGGAGACAACATAACCTTGATGATGAATACGTAAGTATAAATAAATCATATCTTGTCCATGTTTTCGAGTCATTACGACAGTGATCTTCCTAAATTTGTGATCCATTTTACTTTCCAGGGGTAAATGATTATATGCCATTGTTGGGTTATTTGGCTGGTGCCAGCATCCCTAGGTTAGACTTCAGAGACCATGTAGCTTCAACTTTTGTATTGGCAAATTCTGTATGGCTTTTTTAACTGAATGTGTGAGATGGTAAATGTTTCTCTAGGATGTTATAAGCATTCTAATTAATGCAACTGTAATAGGTCAAAGATATGTTGAATGTGAAGTTTGCAGGCTTTGGGAGAATCACTGTTTCTCTTGTGTCACTGGATTGTACATACATGTGAAGTTGACACCCAGAACTTTACCTGCTCCTTTTAATCAACTTGCTTTAGTTTTGCATGTTAATGTCCTTTTAATCAACTCGCTTTAGTTTTGCATGTTAATGTCCCTTTAATCAACTCGCTTTAGTTTTGCATGTTAATGGCTCTTTTGCTGTGGGAAGGTTTATACCTGTCTCCATTTAATCAACTTGCTTTAGTTTTGCATGTTAATGGCTCCTTTTAATCAACTCACTTTAGTTTTGCATGTTAATGTCTCCTTTGCTGTGGGAAGGTCTATACCTGTCTCCTTTTAATAAGCTTGCTTTAGTTTTGCATGTTATTGTCTCCTTTGCTGTGGGAAGGTTATCATTCCAAGTTCATGATACTTGGAAGAACAAAAACACCTGTGCTTTGAATCACTCGTTTCAGTAGGCTTTGACATGCTATGGAATCTCTCTGCCTATAAATCACTTTGGCCCCAAAAGTCTTTATCTTCTCTGCTCTTTGAGAATGTATTCTTCCTCGTGAAGAGATTTTACATAAGCTGTGCCTTAAAGTGCAGCGTCAGTTATTTATATTGTTAACAACGAATCTTTCTTTTAATATAATTAAAATACTTATAAATATTATTATAAAATTATTATAAATGACATCATATCGTGCTTTTTTATTGTAATTGATTATAGATCATTATAATATTATATTTTTAGATTTGTAATCAGTCTAATTGTTATTTGAAGTTTATTTAGATCATTTATAATATTTTTAAATAAATTTTTATTTTTATTATGACGATCAAAATAAGGTTAAAAATATTATAACAGATAAAAAAACTGAAACAGGTGAATAATTTTTTGAGGGATAGATTGGATATTTTTTAATTAAAATAAAATTAGGATATCAGTTGAAAATAATTTAAAATATGAGTATTTTCTAACTAAATTATCTATTTATATGTCAGAAAAACACAAGCGGGGACCTAATTGGCGACATGTCGGTTTTTGTACACAATAGTGATGACTCATACATGTGATGCAGCTACGGTTGATGGAGATGTGATGCGTCCCACCTACTCAGGTGGGGCCCTGATTCGCGTTACCAGTCGCGTCACGACGCATTTTCCCTTCCCGTGTTTCATCGTGATGGGATCCACGTCCGGAAGCGTCTCTATTGTTCGTGTCCTTCGGGGTGGGGAACGACGCTGCTCAATGAAAGAGGCAGGGCGTAAAGGAGTCAGCTGATCGCGGCCGTCCAATATGATCGATCTTAGCGGCGCCGTTGAACGAACACCGACGGCAAGAACATGCGTTGATGCCAAGAACCATACACATGTGTTTGCATCTGCTACGAGGTGAGCTTACCGCTTCTCACCATCATCCATTACCTCTCCAATACATGTTTTCTTATCCCAAATCAATTACTTCTCCAAATAACACATAGGAAATGCATGTATATTCATGGCTTTATATTTAATGCAAAGTAGATAATGTGCTGATGGTCCAAAAAGCAGGTTGGAAATAAATATATAATTCCATATATCTTTCATTTTTATTTATTCGCTTTGTTGCTATGCCAACATTCTCATTTCAGGTTGATGGATAAAATTGGTAAGTGTACTCACTCTAATTTAGCTCATGCTCTTACATCAGATACAGTAAATATACCTTATCACCAAACGAGCATCGAAGAAAGAAAAGGTAAAAGGTACATCATGCCTTGTGAAAGACGAACTTGGAAGAGATGATGGTGTGTTTCCTGCTGCATTCCCTTCAAATCAAATCACACCAAACCACCAATGACGAGGCAAAAAGACAGCCCACCACCTTTGCCTTCACTACATTCCATTCCTCGAATCATTTGTTGTCGCCCTTTATATATATATATATATATATATAGCATGTAAGCATCCGATTAGTTTGATACAATTAAACCACTAATTACATGTACTATTATAAGGACTCTCCATTCCATCCTTTCTCATTCCCATATCACAACCAATTCAGAGGACACATACAAAATGAGGCCTGGGGCAGGGTGGGACGCGAAAGGCGGCGCCGGCACCGAGGCGACACCGCCGTACCCGGCCTCCTCGGCATGGCGCTCTCCAGTTCCGTACCTGTTCGGCGGGCTAGCGGCGATGCTGGGTCTCATCGCGTTCGCCCTCCTCGTCCTCTTCTGCTCCTTCCGGCATCTCTCCGGCTACCTCGAGTCCGGCGGCGAAGCAGACGGTGACGGGGAAGCCCCGAGCGATGGCGGCGACGAGGCCAAGCCCCCGCTGCTCTTCGAGGATAGCATCGTCGTCATCATGGCCGGCGACCGTAAGCCCACCTTCCTTGCCACCCCCATGTCCAGCCGCGCCGCTTCCTTCACGGACAAAGTTGATGAGGCCGGTAATGACGGGGAGAAGGCAGGGAGCACGGCGACCTGACCTCGTAGTGTCGAGACCCAAAACCCCGGTGACGGCGAGCACAACCAGCAGTGACATGTTCATGTTCATGTTTCTTTTTTCATTTAATATTTATAAATGCAGTTTCTTGCTCAAAATTATAGTCTATATTCAGATTCTTCAATTGAACCGAAGACAAAAGTCAGGTTTGAGTCAGTGAACTAAGAGAGAGAGAGAGAGAGAGAGGGAACAGCAGGTGTTGAGCGTGCGCATGCGGCGAGAGGAGAGCGCACTACTGTTGAAGACTTATGCCGCTTGCTACTGCTGTTGAAGAGAAGACTGCAGAGGCATCACTTCCATTCAATTTTGTCATGGCAATCGACCAGCCCAACACGACCTTTAAAGTGAGATGGCATCATGCATACGGACCCTTTGTGTTCACCATAAAAGACTTGCATGAACTGGTCGTCAGCTTGAAAGAAGCTTCAGACAACTTTACTGCCAGACAGAATGCAAGCAATTCAGATAAGTTTAAGAAAGTTGGAGTCATCAAAATAATCGTAAGGATGACATGCAAGAGAATGCAATATGGGACAGCATGAGATGTTAGATTTGCAAGCTTAGTGTTCACCTATCTGGCGATGAATTTGATCATGATCGCAATAACATGAAGACCACTAAGATTTAGGACCTGACAGTAATTATGTCTCATAATGGAAATTGGGATCCATCACCATGAATCTGTCTCTAATGATTGATAGATTTGATGGTTCCACTAAGCACTGGAGCTTTCTCATTGGCAATAATAAGTACAGAGACAGTGCAGCCACTCTTGTCACACCACAGTGCTTTTGCTGTTACAGCTAGAATCAACAACACTTTGAATGCAGTAATAGGATGAGATCTCCGTGTCCTGCTTTCTTCCAAGCTTCCTTAATTTGCTGCAGAAATCATGCTCAAGGTGGGGGATGATAATGGAGGAGAGAAGTGACCCTACAAAAGCATTGCAGAAGGGACAACACAGCAGAAGGAACGCAGTATGAGGTGTTCAGCAGCCATCGGGCCATCCTGAAAGAATCCTCTTTTCTGTAATAAAGACAAGTGCATGCACAAACAGTGATGCTGCTCAGGTGGCGTGCCCACTCTGTAATAAAGACAGGTACATGCACAAACGCTCAGGTGCATGCACAAACAGTAATAAGGAACGCAGTATGACAGCCATCGGGCCATCCTGAAAGAATCCTCTTTTCTGTAATAAAGACATGCACAAACGGCAGTACTGCTGCTATCTGCCAAGAAAAATACTAAATGATCTCCAGAAACCTCATGACCCGTTTCAACGATCATGACCGTCCTTTCCTTTCCTTTCCTCACAGTAAAACTGTCCGATCATGATCATTCCTTTTAGGATCGAGGTTGGATTAAGGTTTGGTCCTAACCCTACTCGAGTTGCAGCCAGTCCACCGAGTTCATTTCAGGAGATCTAAGCAGCCTTAAATAATGGAACACGGAGAACCATTCCTCCAGAGAGAGAGAGAGAGAGAGATGGAATATTGTGTCATCAAGATTTGTTTGGATCCATTGTGGATGTTCCAAGGTATTATTTACAGCCACAGCTTCCTTAGGCACACACAGGTCATGGAAGATAAATGGCATTAGTACAAGGCTTGATCTGTATATATATATATATATATATGGTTTACTATGACATATATTTGCTGTATCTATATATACATGATTGAAAGTAGAAGCTACTCGATATTGAGAATTAGCAGTGAAGGGGAGAGATGAAGAAGGTGGCCGACAGGTGATGGTTGAGGAGTTGTATTCTACAGGACGCCTTTTGCTTGCTAACGAAAGAGACAGATGAAGCCATGCACGAAGAAGGTCATCCATGGGAGGAAACTGGCCACCAAATTGTTGGGCCCTCAACTCAAAGATGGATCAACATGAGGAGCAAAAAAAGGAAAAAGAAGAGAGGTTTAACAGATGAAGAATTAAAGGGTCAAAAGAACTAAGGAAAGCTTTTCATGAAGGACCATAACATTAGAAAGGAGCTCAACATAAAAGACAAATGGTAGGGACTTTACACAATGAAAGCAACAAAAAAGTAAAGTTAAAGTGCTTAGAGAGAGAGAGAGAGAGAGAAAGTAAACTATATATGTGTGTGTATATATATATATGTATATATATATATGTATGTATATATATGTATATATATATATGTGTGTATGTATATATATGTATATATATATGTGTGTATATATATATGTATATATATATATATAGTTTTACTAAATATAATATCTACCCCTTAATTATCTTTATTTTATACAATATATTTTATTCGCTGATGTTGAAATCTTATACGTGTGATTAAGAAAGGAGAAAAATAATAAGAATGGAGAATAAAAGGTGTTGTGTGTATTGAAATTAAGTTATAAGTTGAAGTTATTAAAGTTTTTAAAATAAAATTATAAATAACAAAAATATATTATCAATAAAAAAAATCTTTCTATTTTTTTAGGATTTAATGATTGCTTGAATTAGAATGAGCCTTAGAGTTTCAAATAAAAATAAATTAGCCGATCCACAAAGATGTTATTCACGGGATGGGTTTGGACCCAAAAATTAGCCTGCACAGATCGAACAAAAAGTCAAAATCCATGACGTGTTGTAACGTAGTCAAAACAAAGCTGCTTGTGCTTAGGTTCAATCAACATGTTACGACCCTCCAAGTGGTAGAACACTGCACACTCTGACTTGGCCAAATCTAAGCTATGGTACTTCAAAATCTAGGAACACAAGAGGCCCCACCTCGTTGGATCTTGTACGCGTTGACCTGCTCATAAGCTTGTCCTTGTCGTGCCGGCCCAAGCCTGCTCAGGCCCGGTTTAAAAGGACAAACCTCTCACTGTTCTCCGTGCAAACAGTAAGCGAGACAAAAGCCTCGTGGAAAACGTACGACGGCGATAACTGACATCCACGGGAACGCCAATGGGCTCATCGATGTCTTGCTGCGGAGCTGAGAAGGTCGAGCAAGGGTGCGTAAGATGTGTACTTCATGTAGATGTTGTTCTAGTTTAAGATGATCACTGTGGTGTTTGAGGTGGCCTCTCTGATCTAGAATTAGGGTTGTGAGTGGGGGATTGAATAGTTCGTGGAGGATCTTTACCTACAAGGAGCTCCACGCCGCTACTAATGGCTTCAGCGACGATCGTTTGCTCGGCGAAGGGGGATTCGGAAGCGTTTACTGGGGAAAGACCACCGATGGTCTTCAGGTGATGCCTTCTTAGCTCAGTAGTGTGCGAACGGATGACTTAGTATTGCCTTCTTGTTGATTGTGCAGATAGCTGTGAAGAAGTTGAAATCGATGAACTCGAAAGCCGAAATGGAATTTGCAGTGGAGGTTGAGGTGTTGGCGAGGGTTCGACACAAGAACCTTCTTGGCCTGCGAGGTTACTGTGCTGCAACGGACCAGCGGCTCATTGTCTATGACTACATGCCCAACCTCAGCCTATTGTCCCATCTCCATGGCCAGTTTGCACATGAGGTGCGGTTGGACTGGAGGAGGAGGATGAACGTCATACTTGGATCTGCAGAAGCCTTGGTGTAAGTCATGTAGCTTTCGTGCATTTGCAGAAGGATTGATTGGCTAAGCAAGTGTTACCTTGGATTCAGGTACTTGCACCACGAGGTAACGCCCCACATCATTCACAGGGACATCAAGGCCAGCAACGTGCTACTGGACGCCAACTTCGAGCCGCTTGTGGCGGACTTCGGCTTCGCCAAGCTCGTCCCCGAGGGGGTGAGCCACATGACCACCCGGGTGAAGGGCACCCTGGGGTACCTCGCGCCGGAGTACGCCATGTGGGGGAGAGTCTCCGACAGCTGCGACGTCTACAGCTTCGGCATCCTCCTCCTCGAGCTCGTCTCCGGCCGCAAGCCCATCGAGAAGCTCCCAGGCGGCATGAAGCGCACCATCATCGAGTGGGCGGAGCCGCTCATTTCCAAGGGTCGGTTCAGGGAGCTGGTCGACCCCAGGCTTCGTGGCAACTTCGACGGGGCCGAGCTCAGGAGGGTCGTGGAGGCCGCCGTTCTCTGCATCCAGGGGGAGGCCGAGCAGCGGCCGGACATGAAGGAGGTGGTGGGTATTCTGGGGGGGAGGGAGGTCATGGGACCGAAGACGGAGGTGGTGAGGTTGAAGAGCATCAGATACGGGGAGCACCTGATGACAATGGACCAAAACAGTGATGAAGGATTTGACGACTCTGTTGACGCTGGTGTTGGTGGAGGAAGAAGGGGAGGGAAGATTGAAGATGAGACCAACTCTTACGGGGTGTTTGGAGCCATGGAGATGCAGGAGATGCATGACCCCTACGTGAAGCCGTGAGACAGGAGAAAGTTTGTGCACGGATGATGGATGTTAAGAAGAACAATAGGTTACTAAGCCATTAGATATAAGCAAAATCACATAATGTGATGCAGCAAATGGTTCGTTTTGTTTATCTTATTAGAAGTTCTCTCATTTTTCAGATACAAATGTAATTGACACATCTAATCTTGTGCTACTGTATTCTCCGAATTCTTATATGGGAACAGAATAGAATGAATCATTTCATAGACATGCTTTATAGTCCATTGGCCATTTCTTCCCTGTCACCCGATCATAGTGCCCTTGAAATGAAGATTTGACATTGGCCAACCATGAGGATTCCTTTTGTTCCCCACAATTCCCTCACTTTGCCTCACCTTTTGGCAAAGGTTTTTATCCCATCCTATGTTGCATGCACATAAGAACATAAATGAAGTTAATGTTGCTTTTCATTATTTCCTTGACCACATGCTTTGGCTTCAACAGCAAGATAAGTCAATTTCCAGACCTTTGCTTCCACCCCAAACCTCCTCCTACCAACCCCATTATATCCAGTGTAGGATGAAGCAGGGATGAGAAGGGCCATCATCTCCCTATCCATCTCCCAGTGGAACAATTCACATCCTATTCCCCTACACTCTACTCTGTGACGCCATTCTGTTGTGCTTCTCAAGCAAGGCTGCATGAGTGACACCCATATGGTGGTCTCCACAATCCGATCCTACCATCACTCATGCAGTCTCCTCTGCTCTACAAATTTCAAGCAACGGAGCAACATCTTTGTCCCTCATCTGAGTTGCAGAAAGAGATTGTGTTTCTCCTAATGGATTCGGTTGATGAGAGTGCTCCATCTGCTAAGATACTGGTCGGAGTTTCACTTGATGCTCGAGCCAGCTTCCAGCTTCTCTCGTGGGCAGTCACTGTCGCTGCTCATCCAAATGACACCGTCGTCGCCTTGCATGTTCTCGGTTCGTTCTTGATCGACATGTTGTACCTGCCATCAGCTGTGACAGTCAGTAGTGGTTTGTAATCCCTCTGTTATCTGTTTGATGAGCATAGCAGCCGAGAAAGAAGGGAACAGGGTCAGCTCTGAGAGGAGTAGATTGCGGCAGGCCAAGGCGTCCGTGATCTCTGCTCTTGGAGAGTTTGCTGAAACCTGCCAAACGAAGCAGGTAGATCGGAGCAAAGTATCTCTGCTTTTGCATTGCCTGCTTCGGTGAGACGGTCTCATTCCATGCTTCTTCTCAGGTGACGTTGGAAGCGAAGGTCAGGTGTAGTTCCAGTGTGGGGAAAGGACTCACCGAGGAAGCGGCACAGGTCGAGGCCAACTTCCTTGTTCTCGGTAGATCGAGGAATTCGACACCCAAAAGGTGACTGAATTCTTCTCTTTCTGTTCCTCTTGATAATGATTCTAATCCTTTTTTCCGTGGAACAGAAACTCATTTGAGATCATGAGATACTGCTTCAAGAATGCTCCAGGAGGCTGCTCCATTGTCGGTATCGACATGCAATCTCTGCCTAGAAAAGATGGTGCTGCAGACTCCTCGACATATGAAGGTAGGAGAACTCTAATTGTCTGAATGAGAAGTCCAGATCTTTTTCTCCTTGCGAGGAATTCACAAGCTTCAATTCATGCAACAGATAACAGTTCTTCGAGCTCCAGATGGACCAGCAATCACACGGTCAGAGCTCTCTCCCCGTTCCACAAGCTCTTCTACTCGATCTCGAAGCGAGAAAAGAGGCATTCTCCCAGGGAAAGCATTTGCGAGAAGGACTCACCGAGAGGAGTTCTTGAAGGGCCGGACGCAGGAAGCCCTGTGGTGGCAGAGGACTGCTTGAGTCCACCCAGCAGCGTCGCCGGCAGGCGCAGCGGCGCCAACATGTGGAGGCGATCGTCCGTCATGAAGCTGCTATTTTCTTTGCCTCGCTCGTCAGGGGAGTCGATGAGCAAGGAGAGCGATGCATGCTCATCCTATACCGACGACCTGAAGCCTTCTTGGAGGTGCTTCACCTACGAGGAGATCTCGCGGTCTACAAGTAACTTCCATCCAGGTAAATCAAACGAAGGTTCACAGTTAGCTTGATTTGGAACATTCAACATGTTCTCTGTGCTTGATCTCGGAAAGCAGACAATTTGGTGGGGAGAGGTGGCTTCGCGGAGGTTTTCCGAGGAAGCCTGTACAATGGCCGGAGCGTAGCAGTGAAAAGATTGGCAAAAGGAAATGGAGATCGGCAGAAGGAGAAGGAGTTCCTGATCGAGCTTGGCATACTCGGCCACGTTTGCCATCCCAACACAGCCAACTTAATCGGCTGCTGCATCGAGAACGGGCTTCATCTCGTCTTCGACTTGTCCTGCAACGGAAGCCTGGCATCAGCTCTGCACAGTGAGCCCTCTGCCTCAGCCACTTCTCCTCCTCCCTTTCTCCTCTGTTCTCGGGATGCAGCCATGGATGACATGGATACCACACCTTGCTTCAGGTAAAAACGGCAAGTTTCTGGACTGGCCTGCGAGGCACAAGATCGCCATCGGAATAGCTAGAGGTCTGCATTACCTGCACAAATGCTGCAGGCACCGGATCATTCACCGGGATATCAAGGCCTCCAATGTTCTTCTCGGTCCAGACTTCGAGCCCCAGGTGGCCTAATCGTGGGTTAGCAGAATCCACCATTGACGAAAGCTTACTCGAGCTCTTGTTCTTGCAGATTTCAGATTTCGGACTCGCGAAATGGCTCCCGAAACAGTGGACTCATCACTCTGTCATCCCCATTGAAGGCACATTTGGGTACGGTACCGCATTATCAACCTGATACGAAGTTAAATGGCTCACGTACTCCTCATTCTGGGCAGGTATCTGGCACCAGAGTACTTCATGCATGGGATAGTTGATGAGAAAACTGATGTGTTTGCATTCGGTGTTCTGCTGCTGGAGATTGTCACTGGCAGGAGGCCAGTAGATGCCTCAAAGCAGAACCTACTCCTATGGGTAAGTTTGTGATGTTATACTTCCATGCATGGAGAATTGCTTACCGAGAAGAACGTTGATTAGGCCAAGCCACTTATCGAGTCTGGAAGAATAGCTGAACTGGCTGACCCCAAGCTGGAAGGCAAGTATGACATGAACCAGATGCAGAGACTGGTGCTTACTGCTTCCTACTGCGTGAGACAGTCATCGATTTGGCGTCCATCCATGAGTGAGGTTAGTGACGATGACAGCCGAGCAGTGATCTTAACTATATCAATTTATGTCTTGATAATTGAAATTTCAGGTGTTGGATCTTTTAACGAACGGGCGTGATTCAATGGAAGCACAAATCTCGAGGAATACCGAATTCCAGACCGATAAGATGGATGATCAAAATTTAGCAACAAATTGTTATTTTGACTTTGACTACTAGCCATCTTTTTTACTTTATGGAATTTTGGGAGTTGGATTTCTTTGCATGGGATTTTGTTAGGTTTAGCGATTGACTTGTAACTATTTGATGGTGATTGCCTCTTGTGCTGTAAACATGATTTTGAACAGTGGGTTGCTGTTCCTTGATGACCGTCCTTTACTCGATGAACACTAGAAACAGAAATACAAGAAAGCAATCCCAAATCCTATTCTTATATTATATTCCATGGCGCCAATGGAATATATTTCAAACTCTCCTCTTCCCTCCAAAATGAAGCATCAATTGCCATGCTCTGATTTGTTTTTACTCTCTCTCTCTCTCTCGACGTATATAATAAACACCAGATGGAGTAAATTGGAAGGAGAGCGTGATAAACACCAGTACATACATCTCGGTGTGGAAGCAGAAGGCGGCGATCGCCATTAAAAGGAGGGCACGACGCCGAATCCGGCGTCCGCCATAAGTGCTGCGGGGGCGGCGGACGCGGAGGAGTAGATGCGGTCGACTTCCGCCTCGATGCTCGCCCGCTTGGCGAACGGGCCCTTGATCCGCGGCCGCGTCTCGGCGTACGCCTTCCGCGACGCGTACCGGATCGTCTTCTCGAATCGCCGGTTCTTCCGCTTCTCCCGGTACCGCATCACCCTCGCCTCCCGGTCCATCTGCGCCGCTGCGTTTCCGGCGCCGCCGCTCTCGTCAGGTACTACTCCCACCTCCGACGGCGGCATCTGCTCCGATCCAGAGGCGGTCGCGAATAATCAGGCAAGATATCGTAGATTAGTGAGAAATGGTTTATAGATCTGAGGGTTTCATTAGTGTTTACGCTTTGGCTCATGGAGTGGATGGTGTGGCAGGGCTTTGTTGGGACGAAATCGAGCTCGGCGCCGGCATCGGGCGGGAGGAACGACGAGATAGGCGGGGCTCCGCTGTCCACGATGGCGGTTTTGGCACGGACGGGGACGACGCTGTTCATCTGGTGGAATTGCGCTCCATCGAAAGGGCGTACTCCAAATCAAGGTAAGAACCTACGCTCGAGTAGTACTCCATCGATTTTAGCATCGGCGCTTCAATCAAGCCCTTGAACTGAGCGTGGCAGGAGTTCGGGAGGATCCAGGAGGCGGCGGCAGCCTCCTCCGCATCGTTCTCCTCCTTCTCGTCGACGCCGTTGCCAGCCCCTGCGCCAAAGGCGAACGCGGCGGAGGCAGTGGAGGGCTTGATTGGGGCGGCGATGGGTTCCAGGAATGGGACGATGGGTGTTCGCTTGTGGCGGCACGCGAGGGGGTTGGCGGAGTGGATGTCGGCGTCGCAGGCGTCGCAGAGGGCCGCGGCGTCCGCCTTGCAGGTTACGGCGGCGGGCGCCTGTTTGCAGGCCTCGCAAATCCACACGTGCTTGTGCCGCGAGGCGAGTTGCTCTGCCCCGTGCACCCTCATGTCACAGCCACTGCACAGGTAGGCCGCGTCAGGCCGGCAGTCCAAGTGTGCCACCGCCGCCTTGCACGAATTGCACCGCCTCGCCGCCTACCGCGCCCAATACCCTCCCTTCCCCTCCGCTTCCCTGACCAACGCGGCCTTCCCACGGTCGAGTTATCTCGGTTCGTTTGGATTCGTGGTTTAGTTGATTTAAGAAGCGAAGACAAACGAAACGCCCGCGGGTTCGACGTTCTTCGACGTGACAAAGTGACCGAGGACCACAGTTTTCACCATTTGCAAGGCCGGTATTGTTTTGGGTATCAGTTTAGTAGACATACAAAAATTTGGACGGTATATAGGGAGGACGAAAAGGCGACAAGATATTGAGACACGTGTCGTTGACTGAGTAACGTAAAATGACAAATAAACTTCCACGGTCGAATGACCAATTCGCCACGTTAGGTCACCTGTCTTTGGATGTGTGCCGACAGACGAGCACGTGGAGGTGAAAGAAAGAAGCGGAGTTCCCACGGCGGAACTCCGTAGTCTATTATCTGAATTACTTAATTAAGTATTTTTAGTATTATGTTTTTTATATTTAAAAAAATATATTAACATTTTATATTAAAAAATATTTATGTTTATTTTTTATCGTTTATTTTACTGGTAAAAGTATTATCGTGTTTAGAGTTAAATTAAAATATGATAGAATGTGTTCACTAGTAAAAGACGATCAAAGTTAAATGTTTTATTTTAAAAAGAATATAGATTTTAAAATAAATTTTAAAAATATAAGAATCTGTTAAAGATAATCTTATTACTTTGATAAATAATTATCCATTTATGTTTCTTATGACTCAGAGGTTCGAGTTTGTGACTTAATTAGCCATTCATTATATGTTATAATACTTAATTTGATTTTGTTTAAATCGTCAAGCGGATCGTTAAATAACTTAGTTGAGTCCCGTAAAATTTGTGGCGCTGCTGTTTCTCGAATCTGCAAATTGAAGCATTCGAGTTTGATCAGGTTTGGGTTCAGACTGGTGACATGGACCGCTTGCGGAACTCAGGCACGGGGGAGGGCAAAATTGACCGTTGGCGTCCTGGTATGACGACGAGGCTGACGCCACCTATACAGCATGATCCGCAACAAAGTCGTCGATAAGCCACTGTTCTCTGGGACCCGAAGCGGGAACTTGGAACGTCCGTCGGATCTCGTGCGGACACGTGGAGGTGGAAACTGTGCGATGGAACTGAGATGGTGCGGTGAAGGCGGCAGCAGATCTTTGAGTACGGTGCTACAGGCAGTGCGTCCGCGCCTTCATTGGTGGTAGCACGATAACGATGACGGCACGGTGGCGCGTCTCGTTGGGCAATTCATGATCGCCCAAACATTACAATTCTTTTTCTTTATTTCGTCTACATCATCTTCCCCACCCATCGCTACGACAGCTCGGTTGCAAGATTTTCTAGAGAACCGTGATCTGGGCCACCACTGTCGTCTGATTCATGCTGTCCACTGCCTCGCCGAACTTTATAGCTCCTCCTATCTTGAAGTATACAATCTTTTGGCCTTGGAACTACTACGTGCTCGTGCATAAGTCATCCTATATTACCGGTTAAATATTACCATGAGATCTGATGAACTGCCACGTTCAGTATTAATCGGATATTGGGATACGATAATAAACCTTAATTTCTAAATCGGGGAGTTCCCTTGTTTATATATATTGTACGGAGAAAGATGTTCATGGATGCTTGTGGGGTCGCATAAAAAAGTCGAGTCAGAGTAGCGTTTGGCCGCATCACTGCGAATCCAATAAATGCCGAAAGGTCGGGGCTTTTCCTGATCCTACATCGAGATGACAACGACATCTGGTGCTATTCTTTACTTTGGTTTGCTTAACATTGGCTAACCTTTTAATCAAATTGCTGATGTATTTAAACGAAAAATATACGTATAAATAATATTTAAGTTTCTAAAAAACTAGTTGGATTTTAGTATGATGAATTTCACTAGGATTTTATTTTTATTATTACATACGAAGATGGTAGCATTATCCGATCAGTTTAATTGGATTTTGGTGCAGGTTTGAGATATACTCGAGTCTGGTTTGAACTCTCATATAAAGGTTGTTGATTTGAGTTTGAATTGGGTCCTGTGTTGTGTGACGGTGGAGTTTGCTTAGAGGGAACGCCTTTTCATAGCACTTCTTATATATCATGTAGAAATGTATGTTTTCATAGCACTTCTTGTATAAGTATGTATGTGTACCTTTTCATACACATACACATACATGTGCAAGTGTATGTTTTCATGGCACTTCTTATAGCTAAGAAGTATTGAATCGATTTGCTTTAGTGGGTTGCACTTCTTTTTCCCTTTTATTCTTTTACTGATACGGTCGGGTGCTTGACAGTAAAGTCTAATCCAAGTAAGCTTCAAGTCTTGCCATTCTTGTTCCCAAAGGCCCGGCAACTTCAAGAGTTTTACTTGAAAGCAACGTCAGAGCACAGGCTATATGAACATCTGCATGTCCCCTCATCTTTCCAGCCAAAAGAAACCATCTCAATGGCCTCCTCCACCATGAACCTCGCCCTTCTCCTCTTCTCCATGTTCCTCGTGACATGCACTGCCCTCCCCGGAGGCTTCTCCATCGTCGGATACTCTGAGGAGGACCTCACCTCCCATGACAAGCTAATCGAGCTGTTCGACTCCTGGATGTCGAGGCACAGCAAGTCGTACGCCGACTTCGAGGAGAAGCTGAGGAGGTTCGAGGTGTTCAAGGATAACCTGAAGCACATCGACGAGACCAACAGGCAGAAGAGGAGCTACTGGCTCGGGCTCAATGCGTTTGCCGACATGACCCACGATGAATTCAAGGCGACATATCTTGGAGTCAGCACCAGCATGCCGAGAAGGAGAGACTCCGGTTCCAGCTTTAGGTATGAGAATGCCGTGGACTTGCCCAAGTCGGTGGATTGGAGGAAGAAGGGTGCGGTAACCCATGTGAAGAACCAAGGTCACTGCGGTAAGTACCTGACTCTAATCTGTTGTAGTAAGACTTGAAGAGATGACGATCCGAAAGGCATATGGCATCGTTTGCAGGCAGCTGCTGGGCGTTCTCGACGGTGGCAGCGGTGGAGGGCATAAACCAGATAGTGACGGGGAACCTGACATCGCTGTCCGAGCAGGAGTTGATCGATTGCGACAGCGAGAACAATGGCTGCCATGGTGGACTGATGGACTACGCTTTCTCCTACATAGCCTCCACCGGCGGACTGCACACCGAGGACGACTACCCTTATCTGATGGAGGAAGGCACCTGCGAGCGGACGAGGGTACGATGAACTTAACCTTCTCGTGTATGATGCTGCTATCCGACGATAACTATTCGTATTGGCTTCAGGCCGATCTTGAGGTGGTCACGATCAGCGGCTACGAGGACGTGCCAGAGAACAGAGAAGAGAGCCTGTTGAAGGCGCTGGCGCACCAGCCTGTGAGCGTCGCCATCGAAGCTTCTGGTCGAGACTTCCAGTTCTACAGTGGGGTGAGTTCTTCTCCTCGATCGATCTGTTCAAGCAGTTCATGGAAGAGGTCGTACTGAAGCGGCGACGGGTTGAATTTGCAGGGAGTGTTCGATGGATCCTGTGGCAGCGAACTCGATCATGGGGTGACAGCGGTGGGCTATGGCTCATCCAAGGGCCAAGATTACTTCACCGTGAAGAACTCATGGGGCCAAAGGTGGGGGGAGAGAGGGTATATACGGATGAAGAGGAACACAGGGAAACCACAAGGGCTCTGTGGAATCAACAAAATGGCTTCTTATCCTACTAAACATGCCTGAGGCATTTGCATCTTATTTTCTTTTTACTTGCTTCTTCACAATGGAGCGTCATAACAAAGACTACCGTTCTTTGCTTGTTGGAGATCTCCTTCTACGCAACTTCCTTTGTTCTGTGACACAGACATGACTTGGAAAGACGAAACCTTTGATGACTACATCATTGGAGGAATGGTGTGTCATTCAAGGTTGGTGTCTATAGTTGAGGGAGGAGTGTCATGTGATTTATAGGGGGGTTTTCTCCCTTAAATAAAAAAAATAAATAATCAAATATAAACAGAAAAAAAGAAGCCATTTAATTTACGTGATAGGAATTCGAGCATTTGACATACTTGTATTTTTTTTTTTTTTGTCATTATATTTACATGTTTCCTTGTCGATTATAACATTTCACATCTTTTATATGTTTGGTATTAAGGGTAAATAGGTTGGACTACTAATCCGAAAACATTATGTGTGTGTATGTATGTATATATATATAATCCTTCTGAATTTTTGTATTATGATACATAATTCAACACAATGTCATGTGAGTGTTATGTAGCAGTACTCGAATCTCTTATCATGTATAATACTAATCTTACTCAAAATCATCTATCCGAAATACTTAAAATCAAATTAAAAATATATATTCATCATTTTTTTTATAAATCAATCCAAATATTTGATCGCTTTACTATTGCAATACCCCATCTCAAACATGTGTCAGTCGATTAAATAGTGTTCATGTGAACGTCATCGTCGGATATAAATGCTGTACTTTCATGTGGTGTCATAGGGAACAGCTGACATTACCCTAATATTAATTATACGCATCTATTGCGACATGGTTAAGATGTGTTGCATATGGTCCTTTTTGCAGTACATCTCACACTTCAGAAGACAATTAACTTTTGGGCTTTAGTCAACTTGCAACATATTTTACTTTCCACTCCTTCGATTTTGGAATAGATTCCAGCTTTAGAAGAGGAGATCGAGTGATTCTAAACAGTAGCACGAATGCTTATGCTTCTGAGCTAATTTTTAGAGTCCATCGAAACAAGATTAGTGCATACCAAAGGACTGATGGAATGATGAAGCTAATCAAAGACTCACTCTCGCTCATGTTTAGATCAAACTGAGATGTCTGTTTCACAAGTTGGAGGTGCTGAATTCGTCCAAGGATAAGCATGGCAAATTAACATGAGACATTGTAAGGTGGCAAATGCAATCTTGTCTGGCTTTCTGAATCCACCTGCGTCCTGAAGTCTTCCTGCCATTAATTCTCTCTCAGATCATCGTGTCATATGACAACCTTGTAAGACTTCACCCAAGGCTCGATGAGGACTTTACTCTGCACTGATCACGTACTGGATTTTGTTTGCATTCGCTTGTCTTCGAAGCATGGATAAAGTCAAATGAGTTGCCTCGCATTGTCATTTTCCGGATGTAGTAGAACATGATTAGATATCATTTATTAGATTCTGAGAAGAGACGAGGCAAGTTTAGTAGCAAGGAGAAGTGAGGGATTCAAAGGTGACAACAATGAAGTAGCTGTAAAGCACACAACATTTCTTTCTCTGTCATACCGAGTGACATTTTCCCACTCAACAGATGATGAGAGGGTAGTAATTGACCTGTAAACTACATCTACATTTTTGAGGGACTTGATAACAGGTTTTGGATCTCCCTTGAAGGAAAAAGTTAGATTTTCTGGACTAAGTAATTAAATTATGCCAAATTATTGATGTCTATTCTTCTGTTCATGACTGCAGAAGTTTTGATCTCTAATGCGATAATGTGCTATAGGTTGTATTGCATTAGTTTTTTTGACAAGGTATGAAGATACTTTACTTTATATGGGGTTTTCTCTTCATTACTATGGCAATGACATTCTATAATGACAGACAGAGCTAATTGGCTTCCTTAATATTTGGACATTAGTTTCTAATCATATATATAAATATATAATATTTGTTTGGCAATAATTAATCTACTCTTCATATCGGCATATTAGTCATCAAAAGCCTGAACCATAGTTTATGTTATCTACTCATTCGAATTCATTTGGCCACTAACATAAGGAATGCTTTGAAGTGATTGCTCTTAGGGTGTTCAGCCTTTTACTACTATAAAACACTAAGATGATAGCTTAATTAATGCATCTCCCTTCTTCTAAACCACTATTTAGATTTTAAGGCACTTGGAATGTGATTCTGAAGTAGTTGAAAGAAAAACGTGTTCTTTAACATCTAAGAAATGAATGAATGGAGCAATGAATCTTTGAGAATGAAAGACCAACATGAGAAACTTAGGATGGGAATTAAAGCAAAAGGTTGCTATCATCTAATCACAGAGCATAATTCACTTTTTATCTTAGCATGTTGTTATGAGATCATTTATGAAAACATACATCTCTTTCGCAAATGTATGCTCTCATGTGAATGCATTGAAAGTTGTCGATGCTACTAGTCATCATGCTCTACTTGAAGAGGACAGACAAATATAGGGAGATTACAATTCTTTGTTGTGTGTGTGGACTTGCTTTTTGTAAGATCTTATAATTTGCATCGAGGTTGCAATCTGTGTATTATTTATTCACCTATGTGCATCTTGGAAGATATAGTTTGCCTCAAAGATTGCAAGCTTTCTTAGTGCATCAATGAACACATCAACCCACTGAGAAAAAGGAACAAGTGTTGGTACCAAATATAGGGTTTTCTATTTCTACACAGTTTAGCTCACAGCCACAGCAGAATGAGTCGCTCAATCATGTCTCCTATGTCATGAATGGGAGAGAGCGAGCGAGAGAGAGAGAGAGAGAGGTCATTGTTGACCATTAATTCAATTACTAATTTGGAGAGAAGAAAATAAAATATACTAACAATTAAAATGCATGGATGGGTCTCACTCATAGTCTCAGAGATAAGTCGATGTCACCGGCGATCCCTGCTTTGTCGTCGGCACCACCGCCGCGTCCTTTGCCGTCGGCGCCTCCGCGTGTCCACGGCGTCAAGGTGACCGCCTCCTCCTCCTTCCTCACAAACCGGCCATCCAAGCTGGTGGAGGCCACCACGGTCTGGATCTGGCCGACAGCGTGAGACCGCATGGCCAAGCTCACCTCCCGGTTCCTCTTCGCCAGGCTCCGCTCCAGCTTATGCGCGTTCTGGTGGCCGCCCAACGCCTGCGAGCTGTGGAACTTCCTCTGGCAGTAGGTGCACCGGAAGACACGCTCCGGCTGCGGCATCGACGACGGCTCCAGCCCCAGTTCCAGGTTCACATCGTCATCGTCCTTCTCCAGCTCAAACTCCATTGCAGGCGCACACAGAAAGAGATCGAGAGAGAGAGAGAGAGAGAGAGAGAGAGAGAGAGAGAGAGAGATGAAGTGGGGGCAGGATATAAAGGTGGGGAGCGTTGCAAGCGATGTATGGGAACAGAAGAGAAAGGGATAGGGGGGTGGGGGGAGAGGGGTGGGTGTTGAAAGAGGTGGAAGACTTGTCGCCTGGATTTATGGCAGGGTTTGAGCGGCACAAAGGGTGCTCTCAGGTCTTTGGATACATGGGAAGAAATGGAGATAGCTTGCTGCTGCTTGGTATCATCAATGGCCGTAAAACTCCCAAGATGGGGACGGTCTCTTCGATCTAAGCCATGCATGGCTAATATCCAGGATAAGATGCACGCCGCTTCGGTTTCTTGTGCTTTCTTCTCCTTCTTTAGGGCTTTAAATTCCCAAAAGGATTCTTGACAACATGCACAGTGGCTTCACTTCATTAATTCTCACTAGTGTTTTCCCTTATTCTACTAAGTGCTTGTTTTCTTTGAGAGAGAAGAATAGCCTTTTCTATTACTTTTTTTTTTATATTCTTGATATATCTTAAATTTCTAATATGAAAATATTAAATCGAACTTTATGATCAAACATAATTTTGACTTGAGATTGTTAGTCAAGATAATAATACTATCATCGAACCAAAGTCTTAAGTTTATCTCTCCATAAATAAAGACTCTTGTAATCTATTAGAGTCTTTTATTATCATGAGTTTTTTGTTTTGTTTTGAAGTATTCATAAAGACACATATGGATTAACTTTCTTATATCCTCAATCAATCTCTCTATGATTTGAAGATCAATCATATATTTAAGCAGATTGCATGATTTGAATGCATAATTAAGAGAAATTTTTTCTCAAAATTTGTATAAATAACTTATCTCCTCAATAAATAAAGATCATCTCTTTCACAACATATTCCTTAATTCTATACATTTATTATTATGTCTCTATAAATTCCCATTGCTTACTATCTTTGGAGAGATTTCTAACCCTACCATAATTATAATTACTTTTCCTACGCTTACAACAATCGTTGTTATCAACAATCAATCACATGAATATTATGATACAACAATCTACCATCGCCAACGTTATTTTCATATATCAACAGTTGCCATATCAAACTCATTCTACATTCTTTAGTGTCTGCTTCTGCTGTGTTGTGCCAATTATCACCCTTTGCCGATCACATCATTATCACTCTCCTGCCGCCTCCATCATCCCGTCATCGTCAAAGGGTTTATGGAGGCAATTTTGGAAAAGCTCAGTTCCATCCTCGACTGTAGAAATGGGTGTACAGTGGTGCATCACAAAATTGTTTAACTAAATACATTTATATTTGTTTGTATTCCACACACAGTTTAGTATATGACATCAATATTATGCTAAGTTTATAGCTGTATTCCTCCCCCTTCATAATATTATACTATACATACATCATCTACTTCATGGTTCTCTTGTATCAGAATCACGCATGACTCAAAATTAATATTCCAAGACATTGATGCTCAGGTCGCATATAATAAAATGAGATGATGAGATGGGTTTGGATCAAAAGTGTCTCCTACCTGAAGTACTTATCAATGGCGACAGCATCACTCCGGTCCACGACTCCCATGAATCACATGGCATATACTATGAAATATCAGGAGGAAAAACAAGGAGAGTAGCACTATACATTCACAAACGTCTTTCCACAAACAAATCTGACTCATGAAGCCTTATAGGCGTCAAACACTCAAAAGTCATTTGTTATTATTATTATTATTATTATTATTATTATTATTATTATTATTATTATTATTATTATCATTATTATTATTTTATGATTGATGTGATTTGGGAAACCTCATCCTCCAAGGCCCCAAGGCTTTCCGGCCTTTGTTATATGTCTACATATGTGTGTTCATTGTTTAAGATGATTGAGGTAGCAGATGGAAAATGGAGGCTCCAAGTCGCCGAGTGCGTCGGGGAGAGGGGAGAAGTCGCCCATCTACTACATGCACGTGATCTAATTCAAACTTGTCGTAGATCTCAGTGACGACAGGAATGGCAGATGCGGTACTCGACATGCATCACTAATGTCAGTGGGGCCTCCCATTTATGAGGACAACTGTTTGTTTGTCCACACATGGCCAGGTGAAAGCAGCACGAAAGGATCACTGGTTTTTGCCTGGTTGGATTAGCTTACAGGACTCGCAACCACAGGAACGAGCTCAAGCCTCCAGAATGATGGAAATGGTGAAGAAGACACCACCTCCCAAGTTTAGTTCCTGACAGCACCTGCCGTTCCGTTCCATGGAAAACGATAAGCCATGGATGAATCGTGTTGGGAAACGTGAGCATTGTCTTGTGATCTACCACATGCAGACACACCGGTCTGTGCCATTCCTTGTTCTTCTTGCGGATATGGTTGATAATGTGTTGTTGCCGCAGTCGTCATGTGCCTGTGAGAGTGCTGCCATTGCTCGGGGTGGATATCGAAGCACGAACCTCGTCTCCATCCGCTTCTCATAACCTCGTTGTATGAGACAACGAAATCAGCGTACGGGTTGGAGAGTATATGGCCTTTTCTGATAGAAACGGACGCATCAGTTCGAGCAAGATGCACGGACAAAGCCTGCCATGGATGCTAAACGAGTGGTCGGGCAGCATTTCCTTCTCAGATCGACAAAAGATGCAGTAAAATCTAGAGGTTATCTTTGTCTTCCGAGTAGCTCCGAGATCTACATGTCGAGCCTAATAAATGTGATTGATGAGCGTTAAAAGCTTTGTCTCCCATCGCAACATCAGGTTCTCTGTTGAGCTATGTATGTCATTTGATACTTGCAGCTCCAGTGAAGACACGCAGATCACACATCATCATGCTCACTACAGACCTGCACAGAAGAGCCGCACTTGGAAATGATCTACCGAATCCAGCTCCACACCAGTAGATATATCGTTTGTCTTGGCCACGGAAATA